>NW_016690182.1:2137661-2259570 GCF_001604755.1 Lepidothrix coronata | reverse complement strand
ATATTTATTTATATGCATCAAATATTTATTTCCTTTTTTAACAACAAGATTCAAAGCCATTTAACACCAATTTTTCCCTTGCCCACCAAAACAGTGTTTCTCATGCAAATACTTTCACTGTTGTGATTTTGTTCTCTTGAAATCTCTGAGGGTTAGGTGCTTTGAAACCTCAGGGGTTTTATGGCATATAGACAGAAATGTATTCTGCATAATAACACCCCATCTTAATGCATTTTGTTGTTTTTATCTAGGAGCAGACCTAAACAACTACCTCTCAGGAAAAAAAAAAAAAAATAGATATTTAGCAGATAACACAGTTCCTTTGGAGGCTCCGAGTTCTTCTCCAAATGCATACACACAATTTCCATTAGCATTTAAAGAAACATGAAAAAAGGAGAGATCTCTGAGCCTTTGTCATTGGCTGTTGTGAATATCCTGGCTGCAGAAATGTTAATGTTTTTATGTATTACCTCCATCTGCTTCAATCCTGTGAAATTTGGGTGTGCTATTTATAAATATGAATAATTTTTGAGTTAGTATATGTTTTGCCTGTTCTGCAGGCACTATTCAGTTTCTTACAGAAAGCACATCTGTTGTTACTTTCATTAGCAAAGGGTCCTTTTTACGTACTTTTGAATTATAATATTGATTTTTTTTTCCCCAGCACTGCTGTTTGGTACAGTGTATTGTTAAACCACTCAACAAGTTTAAATCCTTGAAAATGGGGTTTGTAATGGAAGTGCTGGCACACCCTTAGCTGCATTGTTATGGGCTCTGATGTTGTGCTAAATGGATTGAGTCACACTGACATCCCCCACCTCAGAACCAGAGTCCCAAGCACCCTGAAATACTATTTCAGCAACACAGTTACGTGGTGATACACTGCTTGGATTCAAAATAAATTCTATGAAATTCAAAGGAGCTGTGGGAATGGAAAACCGCAGCTGAGGTGCTGGAAACGTCTCACGAATCAATCATCCCAGGTGTGAACAGAATTTCCAGGTTGGTTTCCTACATATTTTATTTTCGTGGGTTTCTTTGAAGTTGAAATCTCCTTTTATTTGTAACATCCTTGCCCTTGAGTCTTTCTTCTTTTCTAAATATTCACTCATTCCCCATAATCCCTTTATTCCGTTCTATTTTCCAGCCATACCTCCCTTGATACGCGCTTCAAAGGCGAATTGTGCTGAGGCCCATCTGGATGCACGTTAGGCTTTTAGTTTTGTCTCCACTTACCTACCAGTAGCTGAGTAGCTGAAGCCTTTCTGGATCTTGCTTAACCAGCACTTAGGACAGAAATACCCCGATGGAAGTAGAAGTTACAGTGGGCTTTGAGTTGCTCTCAGGCCATGCCCACACCTATCCTGCAGTACCCCAATATTCATGCTTCCTATGTAAGTGTTCATCTGAGCATGTACAGCAAATTAGCTGGTTGCTGCAGTGTCACAAATAAACTCAACTTAAAATAATATTTTCTGGCTATTCCTTTGGAAAAAAAAAAACCACCACATTTCTGCAGACCTCATGGTCAGTGTAATATTCTAATATTTCTAATGTAACTATATTCGCTTTAATAAGCACTATAGCAGGATGCCTTTTTATGGAAGATATATAGACAACATCATACACACTTGCTGAGGCCTTTTCTGAAGCACAAAAAAAAATGCAATCTGTGAAGGCTGGGAGGCATTCTGGCTTCACTAACTAACATTCAAATATTAGAACAAATAAACGTGGCTTTTTGGATTATATTCAATTGAAATACCACATCAGACTGTGGTTTCCTTTTGAATGATTAAATATTGTAGGAAAATAATTTTAGTGCTGTCATTTAGGGGGAAAACCTGATGAGAAAATACAGAGAAAATATGTGTATCAGTAGGCTATGGAGCAGATTGCAATGGAAGTACTCTTGCTTTCCCTTCCCTACTGCAGGGTACTCCTAGGATCTTGGTGGGAGAATGTGCAGAGGAAGAGGGCCTGCCCATGTGGTCACAGGGCAGGGTGTTCTGCAGCCATGATTCTGGTGGGGCCTGGCTGAGCCCCTCTCCTGCACTGTGCCACACGCCCAAGCCTCCCCTCTGTTTTCTGCGACTGCTGTTTGAGCAGCCCTACACCTGCATTTGGATCAAGGCAGGCTGGTGTATCCTGACCCCAAAATACCAGGGGGAACAATAGTGTGGCTTTTTCCAAAAGCTGGCTGGAAAAGCCCCATCCTTGACTGCTCACCCATCAAAGCCTGTGCTGGAAGTGAGAGGGTTAAAAGTATACCCATTTGCAGTTATATTTCACTTTTGAAAAGCTAGATTTCTGAGATACTCATTAAAAGATGAATTCAGACAGTGTCCTTGAGACAGTTAATGAGATATGCTAATTTAAAATAAATAGGTCTGGTATGAATTCTTGATAAGAAAACATCTGCTTGGATCTGTTGCTCACTTTCAAGGGAGGTAACTGAATCTGAAGACAGTAAGATACGATAAGGAATATGCAGCCATCTTGAAGGCGATAGTTTAAAAGAACTGATTGTTTTTCAGGTTAGCCCTGGAAGATATTTCTTCCATCTGGCTTCTTTTGGATGTAGGGACTGAGAGATGCAGGCCTGGGGCCAGGAAGCCACTAAATGAATTAAGAGGAGCCTAATTGGCCATCAAAGCCATTGGGGAGAAAAGCACTTCTAAGGCACTGCATATTCCTCAAACAGATTTAACATATCTGACAAAGAGAATGGATCTTCCTGAAAGTCACCACCAGGAAGAACTGAAAGTAAGCATCACCCAAAATAACTGCAGAGTGTGTCACCCTGGTTTCCACCTGAATGGCACAGTGTGGGTGGCAGCCAGTGCATTCCTCCAGGAGAGCCAGCATGGAAGAGCATTTTAACTCCCCTGATCTTGGCAGTGAAGCAGAGTACCTTCACAATAGAGATGGATGCACAGGGTTGTCTCCTGGAGGTGCTGCAGGTTTTATTATTGTGTTGGAGGCTTTTTTGGCTCAGTCACAGGAGTGTGCTATCTCATTTTTATATAGACATCCTTGTACCATCCCTTAGAAGTACCAGCCTGGATAACATCTTGTAGAAGTCACAGAGCAGCAAAAGGTGGCAGGAGAAATCCTGCTGTTCCAAGTATCTGGTTAGCTCTCCTCTGAAAAGTGAGAAATGCCATCCCCAAGATGGTCATATTTTTTTCTACACCAAAGAAATGGAACGTTGTGGCACAAGCAGTTCAGCTCTCTGGCTACCAGTTACAATAAAGCTTAAGTACTGTTGCTGAGGGGGTTGAGCTTTACAATCGAATAATAACATAGTATACCATGCTAGAAAATTTTCTAGAAGTTTACAGATGTTCAATATTCAAAGATTATCGATACTGACCTTTCAAAAAGTTTAGGTACAGATGCATGAATTTTTAATTTAAGTCTACACACCATACTCTGTTACAGGGTTTTAATGTTACAGAGCAGTCTCAGGTAGTGTCAAAATCTACTGGGTATTCAGTTCCTTTTACTCAATAATAAGAAATTAGGACTTTAATTCCCTTCTACCACACCACTCCTTTGCAGTTGCATCAGTGCAGCCGGAAGTGGCTTGAGTTTAATCTGTCTCTTTGCCTGAGGGTATGCAAGAAGAGGAGACACTGTCTGAGAAGTACTATTTGTACCCAGCAGCCTGACTTGGATTTAGGTTGTTATCTGTGGTAAGCTTGGATCAAGAGTTTCCTGAAAGATCCTATTGCATTGTGACGCTTCCTCACCTCTCTCTGCACTGGCTTTGGGGCCGTGGCAAAAAGTCAGTGTGCTGCACTCACAGGTCTGACCTCAGCCTTTAGATATTCCTTCTCAAAAATACTGATACTTCCAAGATTGACCTGACAGGGCATTTGGAAAACTTGACAGTACCTGCCTACATGTTAGTGTCTGAATGCCAGACTTCTGGGGTGATCAGAACAGGCTTGCACAGATTCATATTCCTTGATTTCACATCTAATAATAGTAGTCAATTCTTAATTTCAGTTTCTGTCTTATAAAATCTACCTGATCAAGAAGCTAAAATGGATCATTTGACATAAAATAGCCATTCTTTCCCTCTGTTATTGTAACAACTACATTACATAAATATTTTTTTCTCTAAAACATCTTATTAAGGTAATATTTTTGCACAATGATTTTTTTATTATATAATCATAATAGTATAATTCACTACTATTATTGTCAGATACATCGTATTTCCTTATCATATTTTTCTCTCATTTTCCTGGGTTGCTTTGTTCAGTGCTGTGTACAAGTGCAGTCAGCATCCTGCTGAGTCATTTAGCAAGTGCATCAGATATTTTTATAGTCCAGAATTTTATGTTTGTGCTGGGAACTTGCAGCTCCCAGTAACCTGAACTTCAAATCCACTTTACTCATGTCTTTAACACAGAGTTTGATCCCTGAGTTTATTTGTGACAGTAAACAGAGAATTTTATAACAAATAGTATGCACTGATGTGCACTTGGTTAGATGTAATTATGAAAGATGATTACATCCTTCTCAGTTACTGTTTGCTGCTGCAGATGGCTACTGGACTTCATGAATAAGTGATCTATACCAATACAGCAAGTTCTGCTATCCTTGAATATTTTGTTCAAATGGTGTGAATACCAATATGAAATCTAAGGAGAAGTGGTCCAAAATATTCTATGAAATTAGTGATTACCGAAATTGTAATTCTGATTAAAAACCCTTACCTAGGCATCATGTAAAATGGGAATATCTGAAGATGTAGAATTGGGGCCAGATTTCAGTTTAACAGGTATTAACCAAGCTGTCATTAAGACACTTGCCTTTTATTTAAAAAGCTCAGAGTGATATCTCTAGTTGGTATAAATTAGGAACACTTCATTATATATATAATTGACAGATGTACAGAGACTCCATTCCCAAGTCGTCTAAGTTTGAACTTTGCTGCATAAAGGACAACAGAAGTCAATTTACATTACGATTGCTGAGTAATTCAGAAGAGAAGGGAAATGTAGACTGCATTATCCTCAACACTGGATAAATTGCTTTCTATGTCTTTTATAGGGTGGGCTAATGGTCAGCCATCAACATGTTTATATATTTAGCAACTAGTCTATTATATAATCTCAAGATTAATTTTAAGGAACATCCTTGTCATAATTCCCTTTGCTACACCTTAATTCGAAGGTTCCACTTAGACTTTCAGCTGGGTTGCATGAGTGCTAATGAAGCACACCACAAAGTCCTTGCTTTTCTGCTACTTGTACCTTGCTTAATCTCCTTTATGAACATGCCACTCACTCCTGTAGAACAGTTTAATAGAGTGTCTGTGCCGTGCTGGGAGGCAGCTGGGAGGCTCCTCATACAACAGGATGGGGATAAAGGTGAAGAGTGGCTGACTGGCAGCACTCACAGGGCTTTCACCGCCCTGCCCTTGTGACTTATGCTTTGGTTATGATGATTAGTAAATATTAATGGTATTACTTGTGCTGCCTGGAAGGCTCAGCAGAGATTAGAGCTCTCATTATGCTGCACAGGCACAGGAAGACACAGGGGAGGGGAAATAGGATATGAGCATGCAGAAAGTCTGTGAGCCAAGGGAGAACTGGACCCTACTATGCTGAACTGTAAGAGTTACATCCTCACCTGCCAGCCCCATTTCTGAACAGCCAGGGATTCACCAGTCAGCTCAGGGTGCTCTGCACTGTGAACGTGCTGAACTCAGGAGCCGAGTCAGATCTTCCCTCATTACTTCCGAGTGGCTGCTCCAGGATCACCAGTGCTCTCAGATACCTGCAACACATGGACATTTGGCAAATCCTGCTAGTGCCTGTAACGCCATAGTAAACTGACATATTTATGTGCATTTTATGTGTTTTTGTGATGCATCTTGGGGATATGATTTTTCATTTTTGCCATAATCAGTCAGTCAGAGAACTGGTACCTTTCCACAGGCAGAAATAATGCATTGACACTGCCTGACTGCAATATATTAAAATTTAAATTACCCTCTGGTCTGCTGTAGGAATCATATTAACTGATCCTAAACACACAAAAAAGGCAGAACAATAAAATTCAGAGAATGATAAATTACTGATGTCCTTTCATATTTCATAAAGAAAAGATTTGCTAATGGTCTGAAGTTGACTTACTAAATGTTTATAAACGCTAGGACAATTTTTTAAGTAAATCAGTATAATATTCTAAGAAGACATTCCTCTCTGACATTTGGCAGCTTTAACCACAGCCTGGGTAAAACCCAGTTTGCAGTAACTATGAATTGCCATTTAATTTGGGGGCGTGCATGGCTTAATTGAAAAAGTGTGTTAAAAGCCAATAAGCCAGAGTCACAACTAGGAACTTGAGTTCCCCGTGGCAAACCCATCATAATCTAAAGATCAAACTATAGCACCTTTGTTTCAGTAATTAAGTGTACAGTGGCAGCAAAGACTGTTTTTGTTCTTTATTGAGCTCCTGCAGTAGAAAGCTGCATGAGCTTTTCTACTGAGATATATGTGTGATTTAATTTCTGTAGTGGTCCATGAGAGATTCTGCAGATTTCTGTTACTTTCATGGATGCTTTTATATCTGAAAAAAGGTGCATTTTCCAGTACATAAATATTATTTTAATTCAATTGCCTGGGTCCTTTCCATTCTGATAATTTCAATAACTGTGTGTGGAACATGAAACAAGTCCCCAGTTGTTAACATATCTATTTTAGTAGAGAAAATGGGGAACTTTGTGGTACTTTTATTACAGTTTACATCTGCATGTAACTATGTTTGGGATCATTCTGGTTTTTGCATACAGGGAATCAAATAAAATGCATTTTCCAGCTCACATGAAAGAGCAGCCATTACTTCTCGACTCTACCTTTTCACACATGTATTTTCCTCTTTCTCTACCATGGCCAATATAATGTTTCCAGCCTATTAAAAAAAGGAAACAAACCCCAGTTTGGCTATTTTTTTGAAATGTGCTTAAAAACCATCAATGCTGGCTTTAGTTTTGGGCAGACACCAAACGACCTCTTGTGAGATTGCTAAGGCTGAGGGACAACCCACAGTAAAACTTTCTTACTACACTGAAGGAAAGACTGTTAGAACAGGTAATTTCCATTACATGAAAGTCTTTATATTTACTTCTCGGGATTCTATTAAGGTTTTTTGTCAGAAAAAAACAAGGTTCATAATAAGGTCCAAAGAAAACTTCTTTGCTTTTGCAACGGGCAGGGTGGCACAACATTGCAGACTTTTTTCTCTCCAACTCAGCCAACATTTCTCCTCAGTCACCCTGACGCTCCTTCACAAGCTCAGCGTATTTTTAGTTTGCTGCAAATGCATCTTCGATGTTTGCTTGCTATACTGAGATGCTTTATTATAACCACACTCAGCTATAGCAAATTACTTAATTAAGGAGCAAAATCATCAAGAGACTTCCTGGAGTTTTGTGGGAGTATCTTGCTGCGTATCCACCTCTCACACATAGTGTGCATCTCAGGGTTAAGGGAAAATTGCAAAAAGCTGGCAGGACACCGTCTGTGTTGGCATCACTACCACAGTTTTTGAGTTTTGAGTTACAGTTTAGAGTTAACAAACCACAATACTGCAGTGCAAAAAAAAAGAAGGGAAGGATCGTGGATTGAACCTTGACAGATGGAATATGGAGACAGTTCAGGAGAACTTGCCAAAAAAATATGTGTATGCATGCATGTGTGTGCACAAACCCCTTATAAAATTAAGCAATCTCTTGAAATTCCTCCACTTTGAGAAGCTTCAGACCAAATGCACTTTCACTTGCCAACACCAAGAAAAAGTTATCACCATTTATATTCATATACACATAAGTTTCATCCAGATGGTTTTACACAGTTTCCTGTAATCTAATGCATTTTTCTTCTTTTAAATTACAGAGAGATGATCCCTGTTATGACAATTATATTCACACTTGTAACTGCCTGATAATGGCACAGGTAAATGTTTTAAATTCAACACACTAACTTCAAACTTTCCTAACTTTTACTAATTACTTGTTCTCTGTAGTTGGTCATTTAGTCATAGGACATTATTTCTATTTTAAATGTGTTAGTAAAACTTTTTAGAACAGCAGAATATGGAACAAAAAGTACATCATTCGCACACAAATAAATATTAATTCATGAAATACTAGGAAACTCATTACACAAATGTTAATGTAGAGGGAATAATTTCTTCTCTAACTGACACAAAGCTAAACCTCAGTTGGCAGTGATCTGCATAACTCCAGTGCCTCATAGGAAGCTACAGCAGTTTACATAAGCTAAGAGGATCTGAACTTTTGCTTCTTGTGTCTCTGCTGTATTCTCCCTTTGTCATGGCCTTTTTACCTTGCATAAATAAGTGTTAATTAACTTTAATTAGGATAATTGCATCATAGCTATTCTACTCACACTTACAATGGTATTAAAGAGATTCAGCCCCTTTAGATTTTCGCTAATGATGATAGTTTGAATGGAGAGCAAAGTAATATTGTCAGGTCTGATATCAAAACCTTTTCTCAGAAAGAATTAGAAATTTGGTCATGTCCTAAAGATGAATAAAGGTCAAAATCCCAAAATTTTACAAAAAACCTGAGACATAGATAGGTATATACCTAATACAATTGTGAAACAAGACACATAAGAAATGTGAATTAAAACAGGTAACAGAAGCAAATGATAAAAATGACAATCCTGTTGAAAGACTTTTCCCAGAGGATTACATTTTTATTAGCACCAGTAAAAATCTTCTCTAATCTCATTTGTTCATAGATGTGCAAATGCACTATTTTTAACAGAGACAAACACTGTACAGGAATAGAATAGAATAGTTCAGTTGGAAGGGACCTACAACAACCATCTATACCAACTGCCAACCTCGAGACTGTAAGAGAAATCCTTGTCTGCCCAAATATTTGCTTTAAACAGTCTGGGTGGGCAGTGCTAAGCCATCTTTGGACTCTGCTCACTGTGGCTGTTGGAAATCAGCTTGGGCTTTATTACAGAGAGGCATCTCCAGTCTGATCTAATTTGCTTTTGCTCCAGAAAATCATTTCATAGCCACGGGCTTTTACTGCAGTTTGTGCCCCATGAACTGAAGTAAATAGAAGAGTGTTTAGAGCTGGGTGTGTTGGCTCAAGATTACCTGTTAGCAAAAAAATCCCTGGATGACGGGTTAGAGGAGTTTGAGAGCTGCAGAAATGAGACTTAGCAAGAACCATCCACTTTTAGTTAGTAATTAATAATACGCAAATGTCCTAACAACTTCCACTCCTAACTGTATTATTCAGTGTAGTGATCCCATGTTACAAAGGGGTCCTGCACTGTCCTGCAACCCTGCTCAGCTCAGTTTATATCCCCTCTCACACTCTCAGATATGGATTAACCGGACCCACAGAAGTTTCTGCAAAGCACAGCTTCAGCAAAACCAGCCCTGAACTCATCACTGCAGCAACATAATGTAGCTTGGCACAACTGTATTATAGCATTGCATTCGTGTGCTGTAGTTAAGGCCTGTCAGCAATTTCATTATTGAGTCCTATTTTTAGCTGTTTGTAACTTAAAAAAAAAAAATAATAAAAGCTTTTACAGAGCAGGCTTAATCTGAACAATATTTTTTTCTGGCTAGGAAATGTAATGATATACATTCTATGGGCGTATGACAGTACAAGTAGTTTCTTCATCTACATAAAAAATCTGCTGACTTGTGTTTCCATATATATTTTCCTGTTATTTACTGTTATTCTCAAATGGATTCTAGTAAAGTTGCAATTTATTGCAATACTTTCATAGTGTCCCAATAGTATGAATGTGGAACAACGTTATACATGAGCTCTGTTAAGCTGAACACTCACAGAGTCCATTACTGTCAGTGATACAGGTGATATTATGCTGATGATTACTGATGAAGGCGTTCCCCTTAACTTCATGGGTGAGGTATATAACATGATAACCTTAAATATCATGAAGAAAAGTTTTCTTATGCCAAAACATAATCAGGATTTGATTCTTCTGTACAAAAACACAATGTAAATCCAGAGTAATCCTTGGAAGAACTTTGAAGATTTTAATATGTCAATTGATTAGGAGCCACATTTTCAATTGCTTTCTATACAGAATAATTCTACCATCTATTACGTGTTATATGACAAATTCTGTCATGAATTGGTCCTATGGAAATCCAAAGTAACTTAAGGGATCTTGGTGGACTGCTGTTGACTCACCCTGGTATAAAGGAGAGCACAGCTTGTCCTCTCCACCTTGAAATGTAAAAACATTTTTCATGTGATGGCTGAGATTATGAAAATACAGGTGATTCACAACTTTTACAGCTATACACAATTCATCTACATAATGTTTTTGAAACAAAGGCTTGCTTTTAAAGGTGTAAATTACAGGTAATTGCATCTCTAATAATGATATGTAGTTCAATTATCAAGCCCTTCCCTGAGAAGTGAGAACAGAAACACATGGAATAGCTTACTTTTAATTTATTTGCTAATATTTTCATTTATTTATTTATTTTGAGCTTTCTACACCTGCCTAACCTGACTCCATAATGACCCGTTCTAATGTAACACTGATGGGAATGTTTATTAATGGTTACTTAATTGCAGAATGTCCCAAAGATCATTACGAATGTAAGAAACGGGGATAATTAGATTAAATGTTAAATACTGAATTTATGCTTGATTATATTCAAATATGCAAAATCTGCTCAAAACCAGAAGTTCTTCATACAGCAAGATCAGCACATTTTTAGGCAGGTATTTGCTAAGGAAGCAGCTTCCAAGCCCAGGTCACCTCCTCACAGGAGTTCCATTAGCTGGCACAGCTTTAGCTGCAGTCTGCTCTCAGATCTCTCCGTAAAAGTCACTGCAAAGAGGAGACTTTTCAACAACAGATAGAGCAACAGGCCAGCAGCAGAAAACATGCAGCAGCATCAGTTTGTGCTAAAGCATCTATTTTGATTAGTTACTGGCCAGAAGCTGCAAGATATTTTTAAATTTTAGCAAAGCTTCTTCTATTTTACACTTTTTCTGTTTTGACCCTGCAAACAAGGGTTTGCATTCCCTGATGTTTGTAACCATGTTCACCAGGGAAAGTTTTGCACACCTTCAGTGTTTGGCTTCCTTAGAGCTGCTCTTCTCCACTAAAACCTATGACTGGATGGACTCTGGTAGGCAATAAGAGAGAAACAAGACCTGTTCAGCATCAGAAAAGCTGATATTTGAAACAAAGCTATAATTTAGATTTTTCTGTTGCCCTCACACTCTCATTAAACACTTGATGGTTTATGATATTGACTTTACTCATTTTCCATAGGCACAGTGAGGTTATATGGAAGATATTGGGAACTTATTTGTTTTGTGAGCTGTGATGAGCTCCCTCTATGACTCCTTACTAAGCTTCTTTTATAGCTTCAATTTTTCTGCTACTTTTTCCTCCCTCGGTGACTCGAATCATAGAATCATAAAATTGTTTAAGTTGGAAAAGACCTCTAAGATCACCGAGTCCAACTCCACTGTGTTTGCCGCTAAATCATGTCCCCAGGTGTCAGATCCCTTGTAAACACCTCCAGGGATAGTGACTCCACCACTTCCCTGGGCTGCCTGTTCAAATGCCTCACCACTCTTTTAGTGAAGAAATTTTTCCTAGTATCCAGCCTAAACCTCCTCTGGTGCAACCTGAGGCCATTTCCTTTGTTCCTGTCGCTTGTTACTTGGGAGAAGAGGCCAAACCCACTCCTGGCTACAAGCTCCTTTCAGGTAGTTTCTGTAGAGAGAGAGACAAGGTGCTGAGAAGGACACAAAGCTGACCCTCCCAGTGAAAAAAGAGGACACTCTTCAACACAAACTGAGCAGGCAAAACTCAACTGATTGTTCCATCACTACATTGCACAAGTGAGGGATTCACTTGTCAAGGGCCCTGAGGACAGAGGCAGTTAGCAGTGCCCAAAGGAGCTGACAGGAAGCAGTCATGCCAGTGTCACCAGAACTGAGTTTTGTCCCAGCCTGGGACCTGGAGGGTCCAAAGGAACAGCAGGCTCAGACAGTTGTGGTGGAGTCCAGCACAGTCCAGCTGGCACTCACAGTGTTCCTCCTTCTGTGGCAAAACCACTAAAACGGTTTTATAAATTTGAAAGTGTCTTTAAGGAACTTGCTAAATCTGTTTGCCTGGATGGGAAAAATGTCACTTTGAGGACAGTTGCATATGGAGACAATTTCCATATTACTGTCACTGAAGGAGCCTGTGTGAATGCCACAACTGTAGGAAAATAGCGCTGGCAAGTGGGGCTGTCCTGTCATTTTGTGGGGGATGAAGATCTATATAAGTATATTTTTTCTAGGGAAAGGATGAGCAGGCACCCACTGTCTTGGCAGCCCTGTACATTTTCAGGACTTTTTTTGCCTACATAACTAATGCAGACTCTAATTCGTTGTTCTCAGATTTTCATCAAAACAGTGAGTGCCTTACACTAAGAGCAGCATGGAGCAGTCATGCAAATATCTCAACTGCAAAAGTGCAGCTTCTTTGTCTGTGCCGGAGAAACTCCATTGCCCACACCTTATAAATGATGTTTTTACTTTAATTGTGCCCAGAGGTGGAATCAGTTTTCATACACCACAACTAAAAATCTATCCTCACTCTGAAAAAGACTTTTCTATGTATATATTTAAACATATATGTTACATTGCATATATGTGGAGTTATATCCACATCACCCTATTTACTGGCACGAATTAATTCCTTTTTGGACTATTTTTTTATTTTTTTGTCAGCACAGTAACCCTGTGGAGATCAGGTCTGTAATTTAAATACCTGTTGTGAAGAACAGCTTCTCCTAGTAAAAACTGTTGGCTAACATTTTCATAGGGAAATTTATTTCTCCAAGTAGAGGTTTTATAAAATCTCTATTTTATAGAAAACAAACAATTCATGATTCACAATTCACTTCTTCAGCCTGCTGATAATTTTGTAGGCTCCTGTTAGATCTTTACTGCAGTCATCAATTTTCCAACTCAGCAAGCTCTAGTCTACATAGTACTTGCTACAAACAGATGCCATTTCATTTTTATGGTCATTCTCACGGCCTTCTTGCTATCCCTCCTAGGTCTCCTGCAGCCCTACAGAAATAGGATAAGAAGAATTATGTACAGTATAGACATTTACTACTGATTGGTACAGCGGTATAATGATACATGCTGGTTTGTTCTCTTTCTATCAGAAATAGCAATCAAATTGTTCCACATCAGGAAGGAATGATTGTGATATCCTAGAGTTCTTTTGTTTTGGCCATTTTTTCCCTGGGTGGCTATAGGTTTGATTGTCAAATTCACCATCTAAGGAAGAGGACCTGATGCCCAGATGAGAGTGTCAGAAAATCATTTATGTCACCACTGTGCAGTGGAAGAAAACTCTTGTGATTTCCATAGCTCTGAGCCCATAAGATCTAGTACTGGACAAGAGTGGAAAAAAATCCCCCCCAAAAAATCTCTTTAGGGACCATAAGGAAATCTTTGGCTTTGCCAAAAACTGCCTGCAGGACTGCAGTTTGTGTTGCTTGTGCCAAGCTTGAGTGAAGACAATACACATAAGTTTTCAGTACTGTCAATATGGCATTTTTCATCACCACATAATCTATTCATAAATCCAAAACTAATGATCCATAAGTTGAACAAGAAGTGACTCTAAGCATGGGAGAGATGCTGCACATCTAGCATGACCATGAGGTCATTGCAACCAGCCACCTTGGCTCAGCTACTGAACTGGCCTGACAGTTCTTGCTGGAGTTGTCTGCTTGGGGGAGACGTGTATACAGACAGACACAGATACACACACTCATGTATCCATGTATAGATAAAGATATATTAATAATAATTAAAAAAAAACTTCTAAAGGATCAGGATAAGCACCTCACAGATGATGAAGAACTCATTTTCAGGATCACAGCCCTTAGAGCTCTCTATCACCTGTCTGGCATACAGCCAAAAGTAAGTGTGCTGCTGCCTGGGTAAGGTTTTGCAGAATATTAATGGCTTTCATAGTCCACACTATCCTGGGTTCATAACTTCTCGAGGACCAGGCAGACACAGGTATTTCTCATTTAGCCTTTTCTTTCACATCATCCAACAACATTCCCCCCCAGAGGCAGAGGTGTGTCCTTCTGCAGGGCAGGCCAAGGGCAGTGCTGGTGCAGCCCTGGCAATTCCACAGAAAAATTGTCTGCTCCTGGTGTTAGGAGGCAGGTTTGGGAATAGGGTCGCTTCATTATTTCAGTTAGATGCTGGTGGAGCTGAAGAATTAACTTTGGATCACTGAGTGAAAATAGATGGATGTGTCTGGGGCACCAACTGTGTGTCCCTGCATCTGCCAGCCCAGCTCTGTCTGCTGGCACAGGCACTGCCAAGGGCAAATGGCTGAACCTCCATGAATGGTGAGGAACAGCCTGAAAAATGGTTTTCTTCTTGTTCCACTTGATGAAGGAAAAGCAAGATAAATACAGCATCCTTTTTTTTTTCTTTTTTTTTTTTCAGTAGATAAGTGTCCTTTTCACAGAAGACACCAAAATGTAAGCAGTGGTCTCCCAGAAAAAGCCAGCAGAAGGATGAGGGAAGGGCCCTGGGTGCTGTCTGTTGATATTTGTACCTACCCGGCTGTGCAGTCAGAACACGAACCACAGTTTCCTCAGCAGTAATAAATCAAGGTTAAAATACACATGTAAAAATTATTTTTGTATATAATTCATTACTTCATATATAAAAACAATGTAGTATTTTAATTCAGGTTCACAGTGTCAAGGCAGCACTCCCCACTTCCCTTTCATAAGCAAAAATATCAAAAATGGTACATTTGATTTTCACTTTTAATGACAGAGCTGTACAGATTTCAGACGTATTTTAAAACCTGTGTTTTAAAACCTCCAGAAAATACTCCTTGCACTTGTTTGTCACGCTTGAGCCTAACGTGATTTGAATGAGAGAAGAAATTAAGCCTGACAACTAATATGTTTATTGTAATAGACAGGACATATAAATATCGGTAGTTAAATGACAGACCATATAAAGAGGGAATTATAGAGAAGAGATAAAACCTGGTGTGTATATAAATGGGGGGGAGAATGGTATGTACAAGTCAGGGATCTGTTGTCAACCCCATAGCAAATGCATCTGTATTCTGCTATTCCAAGGAACAGTAATAGCAATACAGGAGCCCAAGTTCTTTACTAGACTTTCATACTTAATTAATAATATCACAGGTTTTGAAAAGGAATCTTTTTCCCAGTATGAGAGGAAATTAGTTCCCTCGCTGTGCTCTACCACAGTACCTCCCTGATGCATCATTTACTTCTCCTTTCCTCCCACACCTCGGGGTAACCAAGCAAAGGTGGGTTTGGCAGATTTTCACAGTGCCTCACAAGAGGCAGATAATCTTGATTAAATTCCTCATTCTCCCAGCTCTATTTTTTTTTTACATAGTTTTTCTAATCATAATTGGATCATCTGAGAATTGGATCTCTTTTCCCCCTCTCATTTCTAGTAATCAGAATCACTCTCTCTTTTTTTTCCCAAAGAGATAATCCCTTGGAGATGGGAAAGGTTTTCTGTTGTGGTTTTCGCTTCCATGTAAGCTTTGAACAATGACTGCTGAGTTAGCTTTGACAGGTGTTAAAATATCTTGGAGCCAGCTGAACATTCGTATTGATTAACTAATACATGGACAGAGGTTTTTAGAAGTGATTGCTTTACACTGAGCGTTTCAGAAGGAAGTGGAGAAAATATGCTACATTATCACTTTCTTTCTCATCCATTTTCATATACTATATTCCATGTTCATCTAGTTTAGCTACTAAGCTGTCAAAGACCAGAAAATAGTGAAGAATGTAGTTATATGCTTATTCAGAAGATTGAATCTTGCTGTTTATTGCAGCTGTTTATTCATGATATAATTAGGCAGAAATATACAGCTTATGTAAAACTTAATAAATTCCTGACACGGTCCTAAATGATTGATGAATATTTTTCTACCAGCCTATCTGGTAGAAATGTCTTTTCAAAATAAAGAACCTTCAGATTTGCAATTATCAGTGTCCCTGTGCCTCATCACTACAGTAAAATAGTATGAATAAATACCAGCCAAAAATGATTTATCTTGTAATCCAAATACCTGATTTGCCATGTTTTATATCTTACCTGTGACATGGTTTTCAGGGGAAATGTTCAGCGTAAAAAAGATGCAAGATGAGACCCCTTTAGGTGACAAAGCTGAAATTATCACAAATGATTCAATACTGCATTAAATTCAGAGTTGACAACAAGACAGTAGGGCCTGATCCTCCTACTGAAGGGTGCACCACGGTTTAAGACAAAATTTAAGAGTGCTGAAGTAAATGCTTGTTTTGAGCATTACAGGGAGAATGTTAAATATTTTATTGTAGAGATACCCCATAGATAGCCTCTCAGTTTGGATTCAAATGCACATGTAAAAATTTGAGATATTTAGATCTCTTTTGCCCATACGAGTAACACATTTCTCTAAAGAGTAAAATCCTAAAATTTCCCTGCCGTTCACATACACAACAGTACCAAAGCCACCTCCTTCAAAAATGCTGCATACACATCTCTAAAAAAATACAAATCCTCTTCTCTTACCTGCCAACACTTGTAATTAATGTAACAGCAAATTCCCATTTGAATTACTAATACAAAATATGCAGGTATTGCATGGTATGAAAAAGATGGAGCCTTATCAACAGGCAAAACAGATGAGGTTTCTACCTTTACTTTTAGAATTCTGCATGCCTGTGTGGAAGGTGCCCAGCAGTCCTCTCCCAAGCACACTGAGGCCAATGAAAAAACTTATTTTACATGCACTGCATCCCCAACATGACCCTTACAAGTGATGGCAAATATCTTCCTTTACTTGGGGAGAATTGACCTTTATCCTGCTGCATGAAACCCTGTTTTGAGAAGTAGAGATGAAGATTTTACCTTCATGCAAAAGTAGAACAGAAGCAGTGAATTTTAACTGACTTCAGGGCTGTGCATTCCTGATTCCTATTTAAACTAGCTCTCAAGATATTTTATGGAACGACCCTTTTCTTAGCTTCGTGACTATTAAATCCAAAACTTTTTCCTATTTGTTTTCCTTTAATGCTACTAATGAGTTTCTATTATACTTTAAGTATCTCTTCTAACTCAAATTAGAAGTTTATACTGTCAAGTCATGTGTGTAATGAACCAAACAGTTCTTAAATTTAAAGACTACTAGTTAATTCTTAACTCAGGAACAATAAAAAGTAAAAATAGGCTTCTTTAACCACAGGGTTAAAGAAGACCCCCTTTAACTTAATTTTGAGGTTTTAGGTTCTTCTCTTTTCAAAGTTGATTGAAACAAAACACTGCTGGGCCCTTTCACAAACCATGCAGACTGTTGTCTCTGTTAATGGATGCAGGGGCACATGAGAGTTACCATAAAGTCATTGCAACAAAGCATTACCATTTTTTTTGTTTCTTTTTTAATTTTATGCATTAAATCATTAAATTATGAGCTTTCCACTCTTTATAACTGCACACAAATCATGAACTCTTAAGACAAAAGGGACATACAAGTAAGGACTCCTGCCTTGACTTGCATTTCACTCATATGTGAAAGTGAGGAGGAAAATTTTAGTGCTAATAATGTTAATTTTGGTCTTGAGAGATATCACTTAATTCAGTCCTCTATCTCTAGATTTACATTGCCATAGCAGACTCATTTTCCCTTTTTATCAGTAAAGGGGCTAATATTGGACCTAATATGAAACTGCTTCTCGAGCTTCAGAGTTCATTAAACAGTAACCTATAACAAAGACTTAAAAAAATTAAGATAAAAAGACAATTCAATGTGTTTCACTACACTAATACTTATTTTATTCATGTGTATTTTTAAAAACAGATTTCTCTTCAGAATACAAAGACTTTTCCTACTTGTAACAGATAAAAAGGCCGTGTCAAGGAAAAAAGGTGAGAGAATGCCAGTTCTTTGTTTTTATTTATTATAGATTCAGTACATTTAGTTTTCCAGATAAGCATTAAATGGATGCTCTGTTTTTCAGAAAACCTTCACTTATTTTTACATTAGTTGAAGTTATGATGCTCTTAGCACAATTTGTAGTAATTTTGTCAAGATTAAGCTTTATTGCATTACCCTGTAGTTCTTTTGTCAAGTCTGAGGAGCCATTTGCACAATTTCATCTAGAATTTTCAAAAATAGAATATAAACGTATTTTTCACTTTAAGAGAAACAATACAGTAAAAAAAAAAAAAATAAGAAAGCTAAACCTACTCGGGGTGTAGCAGGGAAGAGATGGAATCACTATTCCTGGAAGTGTTATAGGAGCACATATGGATGTGGCAGTTGGGGATATGGTTTAGTGTTGGGTTAATGGTTGGACTTATCTTAGAGGTATTTTCCAATCTTAATATGACCCCTGTTTAGCATCTATCTGCAAATAATTAATCATAAAATGTGCCCTGATCTCTGCTCAGGGCACCCAGGACAGCAAAATTCCTGCAATCTGGAGTACCAGTCATCAGGAAGGAAGGTGGGGGATAGATAACACAAAATTTCATATACCCAAATCTTCCAGAACTTTTTCCTTTCCTGACTCACCTTTCAAGAAGTGTTTCAGCCATGTACCCTGCTGGGCTCACCAGGAGCTTGCACTGACATCCAAATCAGGCTCCAATGATCCCTTTGACAGGATGCACCTCTTGCTCTCAGCACATTCAGCATTCCCTCATCCACGGCTTGGAAGTGTAAACCAGATCCCACAAGAACATTTTCACTGAAGTCCTGCTGTGGATAAGAAATGCTAAACAGACAAATAATTCACACCTTACTGAGCTGATGATGATGCAGATGTTTTCCTATAGAAATATCGTTATTTTAATAACAAAGAATTAGATTGATGAAGTTCATTTCTTGCTTTTAAGAATTGTTGTCTCCTCAAAATGCTCATTTGAGGTGGCCTACATTTGCACATTGCATTATTAGTAAAATGACTGTGATCATTTTAATTTAACAAATGGAAATGCACAAATACCTGCCTTTGTGCTAATGAGCTTGGCCTTTGGAACTCGTGGTGAATGGCTGCAGGTTATTAGACATGCCCAGCAAAACAGTGGCTGCAGTTTCCATTTGCATGTCTGTAATTCACTGAAGGCATCTCATTTTCCCAATTGGGCCCAATTACAACAGTCATGATAAATAACCTTCCACTGTTGGTACATTTACTTCTCTGGAAAAGGAGCTGGGAAATGGGTCTGGGATACTTTCATGCACAGCAAAAAGTGTGTTGTTCACCTCAGGGGTGGGGGATGTACAAGAGAGAGAAACAATTTTATAAATTTACTAAAAAATTTCCAGTAGGCAATTTAAAGGTGAGATTATGAACAATATAAGATTATATAAGTCCCTACAGCATTCTCTGTATCTTAAAATAGAAGTTTTTCTTAATTGGAAAGCCTGAATATGTTTATCTCTGCTTTATTTTCTTGTGTATCTCTGTTTGTCCCCAAATAGATTTCCCTTCAGTCAGATCATCATAAACCTTTGACTTATAGATGACACCTCCTTGTTTTACAACACTTCAAATCAAGATTTCCTGATATTAAGGAGAAGAAACACCTTGATTTTTTTCTCTGCTATCAACATTTTCTTTATTTCAGGCCCACGGTACAACTTTTCCCTTTAAAAAAAAATAAATTTCTATCCCATCCTTTCATACTTTATCCTAGGAAATCAGCCTGTTTATCTCAGACTACATTGATACCTTATTCAAATCATTCATGCTGGAGAGAAGCTGTCCTAAGCCCTTGGCTACTGCTCACCAATAGGTGCTGTCATCTCATAACTGGGCATTATCAGAAAGCCAGTTTTCACTAGACTGTCCCAGTATTTCAGCATAATAATAATAAAAAAAAGGGCATGTTATTTCCCATAGCCAGGGCTTTCTGTTCCCTGCACTATTTTGTTGGTATTCATTCTGTATTTCTATACATTCCCTCTGACCGTTGAACTGGAAAATAAAACTGTAGCTATTATTCCTCTCTATAAAAATAAAAATCTCACATGCTGAGCACTCATCTGGCCTTCATAACTCTCCTTTGGTTTTTCCACATTGTGTGGCTGGGTGCAAGAAAACAGCTCAATTATCTATTGGACATGGGCACTAATGAGGCCCAGGTCACTCTAAGCTAATTAGAAGCAGCCCAGTTTTTTAATGATTGCAGTCTTAATATAGCTAAAAACCAGGGTGGCAGCAAAATTAGTTGGTGCCACTCTTTCTATGCTTCCCATTTTGCTCATTCTGGCATGTAAATTCTTCCTTATTGTTACTCACAGCTGACTGCCCCACTAATGAATATGATTTCTCTGGGTTAGATGTTTATGAAAATGTCGTGCCACGCTACGCAAGATGCAGTCACTGAAATGACCCTCCTTCTGAGCAAAATTGTTCAGTCTCAGGGATTCATAAATAGAAAGACTAGTAGGCAACTGAATCAGTTGTGATACTCCAAATTGTCCTGGTCACACAAAGCTCCTAGGATAATTGTTACTATGTCCTATTTGATTTCTCTTGTAACTCTCGGAGCAATGCAATTAGTGGCGATATGAACATTAATTGACCTAACCACTGAGTCAGAAAGGCAACCCCTGGAGAAGGACTGCAGGAGTGACAACCCTGGAGGAAAAACTCTGACATTTCTAGTTAGTGTTTCCACAAGCAGGTAAGCAAATGAATGGAAATTGGACTGTGTCACCACGTGTAGACATCCCATTAACAAGCCCTGGGGAAATATTTTCTAGGCCCATCAGCAAGTGTGTTTTATGTGGCAAGCAAGCTGCCATTCCAGTGAATTGATGGTTTTCATGCATAGTCAGGAAGATCCCTTGTTTACCCGCTGCCAGGCTGTGTCCCATTCCCAGCTGTGCTTTAATACCTTCAGAAACACAACTGACAACTATTCTGCTCCAGAGAAAAAGGCCCATTCCATCACTGAGGTACAGTTGCTATTGTCAATGAGAGAAAAAGGTGTTAATAACCTATGTAGTTTCTAAAGGCTGGGAATTCTGGCATAAACTTTTATAGCTTAACCCAGAAAGAATAAAGGAAAAACTTTTAAAAAAACCCCAAACAAACAAACCAACTTGTCATTCTCTTCAAATTGTTTGCATTCTTTGTAATTTATTAAATATGAGCAATTGAAAAGTAACTATAAATGAAAACAGCCAAGCAAAAGTAAGTTGAATTGGTTATAATGGCACACCATCCCTCACCTGAAGGAGAAGGAGATGGAGCCAGGGAAATTCTTCATACTCAGAAATGAACATGACCTGCTGGCACTGAGCATGGGGGCAAAAGCATGTAAATATACTCACTCAGGAATGGAGCCAGAAAAGCTTCTCACTTTTTTAGCTCCCTTTCCAGAGGGACCCAATGGCAGGAGCTGTCCCCATGTTGGCACAAGACAGAGCACACATGTCCTGCCAGGGAGGACAATGGTGCTCTCCCATCCTGGGAGTCTCCACAGCTCCTACACACCTGCATCACATGAAGCTTGGTCACCTTTACCCGTCACTCCTTACAGATCCTTTTAAGCATTTGAACCCACTTTCACTGCCACACTGATAATGTAGGGAATTTTTGTAGCCTAAAATCTATTCTGCCTTACATTTAGGCAAGTTGGAGGACTGAACATTCCATTCCCATCACCACCATCCAGATGGATGAAGGGTTTAGCAGTGGAAGGTTCAAACCAACCCATCTGTGCCATGCTCTGTGTCTGTGGCAGGAGGCAGAGGGTTGGGGCAATCTGCTATGCCCCCCCATGCAGGTCCGGGGCTCCTGCCTGGTCAGGAGGGGTTCATGGGGCTCCTGCAAGCCCCTGCCTGCTGCCAGACCCTGTCCAATGTGCCAGACGGGCTGGCATATCCTTCTCACTGCCACCTGCATGGTGCAGGGCACTCCTCATGATGCTGACAGTGCCCAGGGGAACCATTGGCTTGGGCACCTCTGAGGTGCCCACCTCTGAGGTGACCACTCAGTCACCTTTGGACTGTGGGGAGCACTTGGAGCAGATGCTCTTCCCTCACCAGCTTTGCCATTGCCCTGCCCTTTCCATATATGAAATGCACCTTCTGCCTGTAACTGTCTTTTCCATTGGATATTCACACCATCAGCTTTAGGCACCTAGTTTAGGTGGCTAATTTAAGAGCCTGGGTCCGTCTCATTGGGTAGTAACAACAAGTTGTAATTAAATGACATTTTCTATGCTATATTAAACTCTTTCAGTCAAAAAATATCTCATTGAAAAATCAGGAAATAAGTCCCCAGGGCTATCATTATCCATCTGCTTTCCTAGCAACTTTAAGCAACTGCAAAGAATTTTAAAATGAATGTATACAGGATGCCTCCTTCTCTCATGTCGTTCATGGTGTGCACCAAACTATCTTTCATGTTGCCCGCTTGGAGAACACAAGTATCACAGCCATTATTTTGCAACAAAGTGTCCCCAGCCAGCCATGAAGGCAGCAAGCTCTGGCTTTCCCAGGAGGCCTTTGACTGTTTCCATGCTAACAATGAGCTGCTCCTCAGTGTCTTGCAGATCCGTGCCAGAGGAAAGGTGGTTACCCCTTTAAACAGGCAGATGAGAAAACAGCTGACAGCTGATGTATGATTGAAATAAACAAACAGAAACAAATCAGTTTGGAAAGCCAGAGAGACCAAGGTGGGGAGGTTCAGCTTTTGGGGAGGCCCGTAAGAAGAGGAGGGGTTTGCTACCACCTGGATAGATTTTCACGTAACCACAACATCCTTTTTTAATTGAAAGCAGTACAGAACCTGGGTTAGAATGACTAGTTCTATCCACACAAGAATGCATGAAGCACCCCAATACTGCTTAGGAAGAAGCTGGGAGGCTGGGAAGGGAACAAGTTAACAGATTTTATGGAGTTTAAGAACAAATTAAGCCATGCAAATAACCGTAGTGTCTCTCTGCGTTGGCCACATGGGCAAGCCCCTGTGGCAGCTATCCAAGCAGGCTACCTAAAGCTGGGAAGCAGGAATATTCCCTCACAGGATCAGCCCAAAGCTCATCAAGAACAAAGAAACCACCACCCTGGGAGTGGAGAAGGAAGTTTGCAGGAGCAAACTCAAAGGACTGAAGAAACCAGAACTGGGTCACTGACATCTGAGCACAAAACTGCTAAGCCTGAAAATGCTTCCATTTGTTCAGTGCAAAGCACAGCGGAGTCCAGATGTTTAAATTCAATTCTTTAGACAATGAAGATGACAGCAGCTACGATCCTGCAAAGTTCCTTTCATCTTTCAACACTACACTCATACGTGTTTCAGAAAAACTTCAAAAAAAAAAGAAACTGTGCCTCATTCCTGTTATGCTTCATGGTTGCACATCCTCACTCACCTCCCAGCAGCAGTCGCTTCTTAGAGCTGCATTGTAGCAGGCTCTCCATGATACAGCTGAGGGCAGTGGGTCATCATTAATCTTTGCTTTTTGGTTACTTAACTCTTAGTGTAAATTTAAGTCAATAAAGACCATTTGTTTCATAAATCTGCATGTATATCAAAATTTGGATTTGAGCAGTGCTCACCTGAAATTATTAAACTGAAAGGTTTGCCATTTAGCTCCAAACACAACTGTAAACAGAAGTTATAAATAGACACTTAAATGTTCCTATCAAATTATATTAATCAAAAATCATGAAAGATAAGTTTTACCTTTGAGTTTAGGACAGAAAAGCCTTCCAGTTATTTTGAAGATAATTCCATTGCTACACATCTTTCCCCCTCTTTGCTGTGCACCTCTCCAAGGGGAGTGCAGTGACATCAGAGCATCCAGAAACTGCCAGACTTTCCCTACACAACTTTCTGGTCTTAACTGCAGCCTATAAAAGTCTTGGAGCTGCTGCCACCTATAGACAGCATAAACACAAACCTGGATTTGTTACTGGAAAATAGAACTGCAAATTGACACAAAGTTGTTAATATTTCCCTGCAAACATATTGTTTGTGCCACCATTGTTAATGCCAGGCTTTGTGCTAATGAGCCACATTAAACGTTTATGGCACAAGCCAGAATCTGCAGAAAACATCCAGCACCTCATGCACTGGTCCTTGTGTTGTCAGAGCTAATGGAAACTAAAACCCAAATTTCAGCAACATATTGGTTACTATGCTCAGCATGTTTAATCCATAAAGACAATGAATTACTGTGTTTTAGCTCTCTCAAATAACCAAGTATGGATTAACCTTTGATTTAGATTTAAACAAGCCTGAATCTTGTCGTCTAAGGACTTAGCAGGACAGCGTAACATTTTTTTGATTGATTCACACTAGCTATGCATAGATTATTTAAAAGTACATTACAGCCACTCAGAAACAAAAAAAAAGTACAGTGTTCTACAATAAGGCAACAATCCTGACTTTTTTTCCTTGCATATTATACCTGTGTCATCTAAACAAGTGCAGAATGCAGCAATTTACAAGATGAAATAAACACAATTCTCAATATTATTGCCAGGCAACAGTAGCATAAATTTCACTGTAATTTCCACTGCTGTTATTTCTGTAATGCAAAAAAGTGATGAATGAGTATCTACTTCATGTAAATCATTATAGGATCATCTGGAACCAATAAATCTAACCCTTTTAAGAAAAATTTTTCAAATTTTGTTTTCTTTTTCACTACATATTAGGGAGTTAGAAGGTCAAAATTCTCAATGGCTTCTTGTTTCCTGACTTTTCACAGATGCTGAGTATCTAATGGGGGTTCTGGGGCCGTCATAACCTCTGTAAAAATAAAATCTGAAATAGCTCAAGTAGGGCACCCAAAATCCAAAGATTCACAAACCACAGGTCATGTTTACAAAGGTCCTCCTTCTTCGCCCTAGAACATAGAATTGACAGAGAGCATGAATGTTTGCTGAGACAGGGATATACCTCACAGAGCTGAGTTAGTTTCTCAAATCTGCAGAAAAGAATAGATCTTAAAAAATAATAACAATAATTGTGAGAGATGAAAAGACAACTTTAAACATGATGTAGACAAGATTTCTTTGTCGCAAATTTAAAGGTTCAGGAAATCACAGTCTCCCCAGCTCTTTGAAAAACACTGAAAAGGAAAGGAAACCAGGAATTGTTTCATCTTCCAGTCCTTCTGAAATGGAGATGTGCTCTGCTATGAATAGCTCCTCTTTCCCTCTATTGCTGGAAACATGCCCAGCCTGTAACTTATTCTGGAAGAGCAAGGCAAGAGCATCCTGACAATGTTCTAAACAGCTTATTTTGTCTGCTTGTAACAATAAAAACACTGTTGGTCAGTCTATGTGAAGAAACTAAAGGAGCTGGAAAATAGGGAAAAGCAGTTGCTCAGAGAGTACATGACAGGGGCTAAAATACTTCTAAAACAATAAGGTAAAAAGGTAAAGGAAGTCCCCCTGATCTCAGGAACCAGAAATGCTCCATTCCCTCTCAAGGTGAAATATTTTACCTACACGTCTTTCTGTGTGTCATAAGGTGCTTCTGTGAGGATCTGCAGCTTCCTGGAGGTATCTTTGTCCCACTAAAACACCATCACCCAGGGACTGGTGACAGCTGGCCATATCTGCCCATCCCAAAGCCCACCTCCCACACCATGGCCATGCTCATCCCAAACCCACAACTTTGCAGAGCATTTCCATGTAATTTCTTTATTCTGGGAAGCACCAGAGGTATATTAAAAATGACATTGAGCTTCAGTAAATGGATGAAATTGTTCATCAGAGAGCCCTAAATTGTTTCAGCAGCTGGAATTTTACTCCTTTATAAACATGCATCTAAAATTTCTTCTGGGTCAAATCATGCATTTTCCTATATTATGACAGAGATTATTCCTTTATCAGTGCACTAAACACACATACAAGTCTGAGTCATTAACAGCACCCCATGCTCAGTTTGTGTAAACTCAATTTGTATTAAATGCTATATTCAACATTTCCCAACACTTCCACTTTAATGCAATATCAGGACATCATCTTCAGAATTTTTTTTGGCATTTTAGGGATATAATCACCCATCTCATTCATCTAGTATTTTATTAAGTGTCAGTCATGTTCTCAAGCTCCTCCTTACTTCAGCTGCAGTTACAACAGCTGAAATTCATCTTTTTGGGACTCCACGATATTAATAAAATGTAACACATTTGTTACCAGAACATGCCTGACATGTTTTAGTGTATTTCTAAGACTTTTCTAGTGGCAAGCCAATAAAAATTGGCTTGAAAAACCTCTTTAATGCCTGTTACTTTGTGTGCAGGTTTTCTGCTGTGACATATCTAGCAAGTTTGGGTAGGCTTTGAACTGCTGAAGTTTTGAACATCCCTCAGCTCAAAAGTGTTGACGGTCTGCTTGATACAACCATTGATGTGTTCACCATGGGAACCAAAAGAAAAATATGTAGCTGAGCTTCCTATTTGTGGAGGCAAGATAGCAGAAAATTTTCCAGATGTGGGGTTCAATACTTTATTCTTTCTTCAGTCTAGCCTCCTGTTGATTTTAAAAGCAGTTGCAGTTCTTTAGAAAGCAGAAAATGAGGGTGTAATTGTGAAATACATGATTTAACTGCACAGCCACTAGTACTGGATGAACACAGTCAAAACAAATCTAGAAAATAATTAAACAAACACAATTTTTTCTTTGACAGAATAATTTTTATGCTATTTATTTCATAATACTAAACAGATAACGGTACCAATAACAGTGGGATTATGTGCAGTTTGTATGATTTGTTTGACTATGTGCAGAATTCTAGCTAAAACCAGTAAGTGATTTTAACATAGTGTGTGGGTTAGGATTAATGAGAATGAATTTTTTTATTCTAGGAACTGGTATCCCACCTGCTCCAGGCCTATTGTCTGGAAACAGAAACCACACTAGAAAAAAATCAGTTCTTACCCAAAAGAAAAGATGTATGTCCATAGGGAGAAAATGGAGAAAGCAGCATATTGATGTAATTCCCTCCTAAAATAATAGTGGAGCACAGGGAGGGGTAAAGATCATGACAGAGAGTAGATAACAAAGAGAGAATAATTTCCTGAGGATAAGAAATGTGTTTAGATTAGGCAAAGTGGAAGAACAATATCTTCAGATAGAAAGCCTATCAGCTTGAAAGAAAAAGACACAAAATGTGGGCTTAATTATATATAGAATTCTCAATTAAAGCAAAGTTACAGCTAAAGTGCAACAAATAAAACCACACAACAAACTCTTCCTCTACTTCTGCTATTGTCAGGGGCACATGCTGCTTTTAAAAGCATTAAATATCCCTACATTTCACTGCACAAATGACACTTTTGCAGGAAAAGCAGGATTAGAGAGCTGCCATCCAGCAGGTACAGCTGGTCCTTCTGTCATAGAGTTAAAGCATATTGGCAAAAAGAGAGTGGTTAGGAGAGCTGCACGTTGATGCAGAACAATGTGAATTCCATTTTGTTAATCCCAGACCTCTGTCCTGGGAGCTGCTGTCACAAAGGGAGAAAAATGCTGTAAGAAAACTTAATGGGACTAGGGAGTTGTGATTACACGAGAAAATAAAGCAAGTTTCCCTTGTATGATTTATCGGCACTGCTACTGAGTAGCCATTTCTAGGACTTTTAGTGCAAACTGCTTAATATTGGATGTTTTTCTCAAATGTCCAGTAGCTTAAGGCAGGTGCCTGCGGGAGAATGCCAGCGTTCAGCACAGGAAAGAACAAAATGCAGTTCTGCGCCTTGGGACTGCACAGAACTGTGGAAAATGAGGTTCATCTAGCCTTGGGCCTGTTAGAGTTGTTTAAAACTGTCACCCGATTTCTGCCAACTCAGTTCTGCGTGATGTTACTAACACCGTGAGCACAATGTGATATTTTCTTCTTCATGGGCAAGATGAGACTTGTTCAAACTGTACCTGAAATTTCACACATAGATAATGAACCAATCAAATCAAGGCCTCCAGAATATCTTTGTAAATGAGGGGGTTTTTGTTCTTTTCTTGTTTTATTTTTTTTTCCCCTGATATATTTTCCTGGTAATTCATGTCATTGAGGAGTACCTTGAATCAGAGCCACCTCCATCTCTGTGCTCCTTGTTTGGCAAGCTACAGGAAATGTTTCAGTGCCTTAGCCCTTAAGTTCTTTACGTTTTCTTAGAGCGTAATTGCATCTAATTGTACATTTTGAGCAAATACACATAATCACATCATTATGACATGTAATTACCTTATTGTGTTGTATAATTAAGTGAATCACATAAGAAATTTTGCAGAATTTTAATAAAATTTTCCAAAAGAAGTTAGTCTTTTCTGCAACTGACAGAAGAAGCCATTTTCACCTCTAATGATCACAATTTAATTTAACACTTTCTTCCCTAATTAGTGGGCACTCTCTAGGCATTTGCAGAATATGCACATTCAAGCAAAATACTGGTGATGACTTTTGTGATTTTTATATGTATTTGCTATGTGCAAAGACAAACATCTTTAGAATCTAAAGATCAGTTGCTACGGAAAATGCAATATCAGGAGAATTCATGCAATAGTATATATTGAACACATTCTGTTGATAATATTGAAAATTCACTGTAATTGTTTTATCATTATGGTTCAAGTTACATTATTACCTGTCAATGCACAAACAAGTGTTTTGTTACATACCACTGTCACCTCTATTTTAAGGGAGAGAGAGATTGCAGGTCCCACTGCAGACAAGTAACTTACCCACAGTTCTGCACTCACTCAGCAGTTACTTGCACATTAGGCAGTGATAAGGCTGAGCCCACAAAACTCAGATGAAGGTTTCCACCCTCTTGACAAGACCTGGGAAGGCAGTATGTCACGTGCTTCCACCAAGGAGAGCAACTAATCTCATCAGCACTCTCTGCCTCTGGTATTGTCCCTGTCACTATTGAGTATAGTAACACAATTCCTGTACTGAACACAGTTTTCTCAGTTTAGGACTTGATGGAAGGAGACTTCACCTTGGCAAGGGAATTTATTTATTATCATAGTTGATTTTTACTGTTTTCAAGGAAAATTTGGCATATTACCCAATTACATATATACGTTCTATATACACCCTGTGAGACTGACACACATCTCCATTGCTCTTTGCACCTGTGGAGAGGTTTAGCTACTTAATATTGGCAAATCCTAAAACACACAAGTCCTTTTCCCATCATGTACTCAAGCAACACAAGACTAAAGAAAAAAGTGACTGATGAAATTTAAGACAGATTCTTACGACTTTTCCTCCCTGGCATACAACATAATCATGCCCAATATTGCTAGGTTAGGTAATCTTCTCAAGTTGGTCTGCAAGTCATCTCTATGAAAGACTTACCCACCTCCCTTAGAAACTGCTCGGTGCCAACAAGGCAAGCCCTATAATACAGTAGTGGTTTCTAAACCTTATATATATACAGAAAAGATGATTATTAAAGGTTACATAAATACAGCTCTTAGTGTTTCCTTTCCAGCTTTGATATTGACAGTGATTTTAGGAACAGTTGATTCATATCCAGGCATTGGGAGGTTTATATTCCTTACACTCTTTATGTGTTCCGAAGGCAACAAAACCCCAAACTGTCCAGAAATAAATTGAATACACATGTTTAGGAGCTACTCTCTCCAAACAGCATGCTTCATTTAGCAAATATTTTGGGATGTAAGATCACTATGGGTTGAACATTGAAGAAGTGATTTAGAAGATGTTGTAAACAGAGCAGATATACACACAGAATATTCGACAGAGCAAATATGTGACAGAGCAACATTTGACAAATGCAAAGCACTTTTCAAGGCATAAAACCCAGATTTTGCTTCTTCCTACATTACAAAAATAAACTGCAACTAAAAAATAGCCTCGATTAAAAAAATAATTTGGCAGTGGGTATTTAACTTGAGGGGGGAAAATGGGTATTTTACGTATACACATGCAGCAGCTATCTGAACAAAAACTGACACCCTCATGAGAAAGCATGAAATCCAAGTTGTTGGCAAAACTGTCTGAAAGCAGAATAAAGAAAGAAAGAAAGAAAAGAATTTGGGGTGACAGCAAGAATGTTACAATCAACCAAAACAGAGGCTGAAACTCAAATTTGCTTTTGCAGTTTCCAGTTATCAAAACTTGACACCTCTGTCACACCAATATTCCAGGAAAAAAAAAAATTAGCACTTCAAACACCTTCACCCATACCATCAAGCACAATCTCTATCCACAACAACTCTTATCAAATGTCTTTTTCTTTTTTTTTTCTTAATGGTATTAGCTCAAACTAGATTATACTTGGGGGAAAAAAATACATCAGAAGGATGGCCACATATCAGTGCTATGAAAACAGAGCTTTCCATCATTTTCTAATAGACTCAAACCATTAGAAAATTGCCAAGAACAGTCACAGAAAGAATTTGGCAAAAATAGTTCATAATCATAGTTCATAATTATTCATCTAAAAATGAAAAAAAAAGAGGAGGAAACAATATATATTCTGCAAAAAGACATTGTAGCTGCACTTCGGGAAAGAAAAGCTTAAAGCTTTCAAAAGACATTTTCTAGACACTGGTCTAACTGGTCTTTTGTTTAATAGAAACACTTTCAAAGACTGGAATTAATCCAGATTTGTTGGTTTAATAAAGAACAGAATCCAGCTCACTGATTTAATGCACTAGATTTACTGCTATGTTCTGGCCATGTGAAGAGCTGTAAATTGGATTTAGTGAACACGAGCAAGTCAATAAATGCCAGAAAGCAGACAAGATACCGGTAAATCCACACCAAAATGCTAAAAATCACTGCAAAATATCTTAACCAATAGGTAGTGACCCTTATTTTCCATTCGTGCAATTTTTTTCCATATTTATACCTGCCTAGGTGTAAAGAGCATTAAATCGACGAGTTCCATTTAAAACCAGGTTTTCAGGCAGCTAGGAAAGTCTACACTGAACGAGAAGCCTGTCTCTATTTGTTTCTCTCATCAAAAGAAAATCACAGAATCATTAAGGTTGGAAAGATCTTTAATTCCAACCATTAACCCAGCACTGCCGTTTTCACCATTAACCCACGTCTGCAAGTGCCACATCTACACCTCTTTTAGATATCTCCAGGACTGGTGACCCCACCACTGCCCTGGGCAGCCTGTTCAATGCTTGACAACCCTTTTAGTGAAGAAATTTTTCCTAATAAAATTCCTAAATTATCCTCTTCAGCAGTTCAGAGCAAAGAGTAGAGGAGGGACAGGGTAAGAAATAACACAGAGCAGGAGAGGGAGGATTGCTGAAGGACAGCAAATGAGAAGCGAATCAGAAAACAGTGACTGGATTGAGAGGAGAGAGAATTGAGAATGAAATGGGCATTTGTCATCACCCCAGCTGGTATTTTGGCATCTTTGCAAGTCTTTCCCTTTCTCTCTCTTTCTCTCCTCATACACCATGATCTTAACCTTGGGAATCAGCACAATTTGAAAGAACAAAACTTGTTGTGATGATGCTGTTACCATCACCTTCTGCCTTGGCTTTTGTGATCATAAAACTAGATGGGATATTACCAAGGTCAGAGCAAACTCAGATCCTCAGCTGTGAGCCAGTGTGGCACATCCTTGTTCCTCAGAACACAAGTGTGGCCACTTCAGCACAGCCCCACGGACCAGCACGAGCCACATATCCTGCACAACTGCACAAAGCCCCCTTCTCCTTTCCCTTGGGCAGGTCCTTCTCTTTGCCTTAAATCAGCTCTATTAGCACATCTCCTTGCAGGTTTATTTCAATTCATCCTTGCCAAGAGATCTGTTAATAAACATTTTCTGTGGAGAATGTTGCCTGATCGTTTTCTTACCTTCCTCCACAAAGAGCCAGACACATCCGTGATCTCTGCTATGAGATAATTTAATAGAAATATAATTTCAATTGTCCATTACATGGAATTTAACAGGAAAATATGAAATTTGGTGGAAAAATATACAAACTATTTTAAAAATTGACAGATAACACTGTATTAAACTGTCATGTACACGAATTTGGATCCCTTGCAGATACATTTTAAGGCAAGCAACCATACATGCTCATTGCCTTGAGGAAATTGTGACTCTTGCATAAATTGCCATGTCCTCATTTTTGAGGTAAATTTCAAATAGTTTCACAATTTCTTATAGTAAATCTACTAGGATTTTGGCCCTCTCAGCTTTCTGGTGAATGTACACAAATTAAATTCACACTTACAAAACTAACCTATTGATTGTGTCCCTCAACTACACATTTCATAAGATAAATATCTCTGTTCTTATCACTGAGAACAAAACAGACATTGTTTTTTCTGAGGATTTCTAAACACAATTAATCTGGGTTAAGTTAGTTATATAAACCTCTGGATTTAGGAAGCATGAGCATTACCAGATCCAGACAAAAATAATCCGTACTTTTTTTGCCCTGAGGTCACATAATCCTCCCGAGTGCTCAGGATCCTGCTCTGAACATTCATTTCTCTCTCTCTCTTTACCTCAGGTCACTTGCTTTAGTCTTGGCTTGTCTCACAGCTAAAAGAACAAGTAACAAAAGCATGTTTGGACTTTTTATTCTCTCTGAATTTTGTATATTCCTCTCCAAGTTTTCTTAACACCAAAACTGTTCTTGTACAAGCAGATGTGTGACCTAACACCGAGCATTTATGCTGCCTAAAAAGGACCTTTCCAGTTTTGTGGCATAAACAGGAATTATTAGCTCCATACAACAAAAGTCTCCATGCCATCAAAAGAAACTCATAAAGAAAATCACATTTACTACTGAATAAAACCCAAATATATTTTTTTAAATCCTAAAAAATAGGATTTAGGAGATATTGATCCTTCTGCTTCACGCACGCACACAATGGCATGTATTTACTAACAGTGGTAATTTTTACTCTTACATCTCATTGAAGGTGTTACTAAAGATGAAAAATAAGATGAAAGCCATAGGCCCTGAACCCTGACGCTAAAGCACACCTCCAAAAAAACCCAGTTCCCATTGAAAATGCCATGGCTTCTCTCCTCTCAGTAAGGAGAATGTGCCTTTGAGAACTGTGAAAATTAGGGATCGGGCTGAGGCTACAAATAACAAGTCTTTAAAAGTGAATAAAGCATTCCTTGTGGCTCACACTTGAGGAAAAAAACCCCAGCCAAACAGAAATATCTTAATTGTTCACGTTCTCCCCCACTCTGTGAGAAGTGTGTCAAGTGCAGAGTTAGGTGACAACTGCAGCAGGAATCAGTGTGGCTGGGATGGGGAATTAGCACACCCATCACTCACATCCTACTTCATCACAGCTAAGTGAAAATTTCATAATGTCTGTGTTCTTGAAAACTTATTAGATATTCAGGACATAGAATAAAATGATACTGTGCACTAATTAGCAGATAGTTTACAAATCCCAGATCCCTTTTTCCTCCAGTGACTGTCTTGGCAAATACAGATACCAGCACAGACTTCTTTTTCTGTGCTTCTATCCTTTATCTAACTTTGCCTTTCATGGGTTCATTGAAGCAATGTTTTGTAATAGTGTCAAATTAGTAGCAAACCTGAGGTATAGCAGTTTGACAATGATATAGCTGTCATGATGGTTCTACTTTTTGCTTGTACCTACTCAGGCATAATTAGAATCAAATATCTACCTCTCAGCGTTTCTCTTGGGCTCATCCAGCTCTGAAAGCTCTCAGGCCATTAAGGCATATCAATTAGTAATGATTTTTTTCCAGCCCCCAGCAGCCACTGAAGCATACATTAAAGGTGATATCTGCAGTCAAAAATTTAATGTGGACATTTGAGAATATCTACTTTGATGAAGAGAAAATTATCAGGGAAACTCATTTGCTTAAAGTTATAGATCACGGCTATTAAAAATATTTTATTTGCTGAACAAATGTCTGATGAACACTCCTGTATCTGTTAAGTGATATTAATTGAACACAGGTTTGGAAAACACAAGAATCATTAAAGGATAAACGAGGCTGTGCAATAGCCCAGAAGAGCTAATGTTATCACTTTGCCAGCCACTCTTACAGCCTTCTTAGTAGGACTATTTTTAACTGAGTCATCGTGGCCTGAGGAAAGTTACTTTCATTTTTTAGTATATCTATCCAACTGAGTAGATGTCACAGAGGCAGCTCATTACAAGCACTGGAATTAGAAGGCTGTCACATTCCTCACAACTAGGTTAGGTCTGTTCAGTCAGAACAGTTTGTAAAAGCAATCCTTTTCATGTTCACAGGCATTTCCAAGCCTGAGAGGTCGCTTACCTTGTGTTTTAAATTCAACCCAAAAGTTAGTTACTCAAAAATCAGACTGCAAAACAAATGCAATTAATGAAAGCAAAACTTCTGGATGAGCTGCTTTGACCGTTCTATCAATATTTGTTTGTAAACACACAAATCTACTGCTCCTCACGGACAATACCACAAACTGATGAAACAATAGCAGCATATCAAAATCACATTTAATCATGGTAAGCCAGCAAGCATGAGCCTTACCATGAAGACAGAGGTGCAATTGAATTTGTCACTCCTTTGAGTGGCAGAGGCTCTCACTCCTCCTTAAGTGATGTGACCTGTAACAACTTTTGGAATACAAGCATAAGATTCATTTCCAAGTTTTTATCCTACTGTTATGACTATAAAATTGTTTCCACTTGAATGTACTTGACATTAGTCATAAATCTCTGGTCAAACAAAGGTGAAGCAGGATGGAAATGCCATATACAGCATTCATTTTACCTTTAGCTGCCAAGAATCTTCTTGCGGTGTAGTTGACCTGATCACCACTTGAAACATTTTCATTATGCTTTAATTAACTCTATAATCACCCAACAAATCTGACACCAGGTTTGTCAGTAGAAGTGTACAGATTCCTTTTCATACAGTTAATGTGTTACTCACATGAGTCTTAAGGTTGGGTTTGATCTGGACACAGAACACATACCTGGTATGACTCTCTCAAATTAGGCCTAATTTCTCTTTCATGTTTATTTTCCTTTGTATCTAAATGGTATCTCTGGTGTGACCACACACCTTTTTATATCTGTACATAAGTTTCTATACTAATGGAGCTAATTTTACTTTCCATGTTGAGATCTCCTCATACAGACAAGATCAACATGAAGGAAGCATTTCAGTAGGTGGCATACACTCCCTTCCTATCACCTCTTTCCTCCTGCTCAACCACCATGGTCATTCCTTCACCCTGGGCATGCCTGGACAGCAATGCCTGGCACTCCATTTGCCTCTCCTCTGCATATTTAAACTCAGTGAGTATATGCATAGTGGGCAATAGTTCCATAAGGTGTTAAATGAAAGCATATATGTAAAACTGATTTACAGCTTCAATTTTACGACGGGGATTTTTGCAAATTCTAACCAGAAAAAAAAAATAGAAAATTTGAACAAACACTTTTATACTTCACTGGATTACTTACACTTTAATATTAAAGCCTCCTCCCAATCATGGAAAAAATATTTTCGAAACAGAGAAAGAAATATACTTCAGTCAAAGTCCCAAGTAATCTATCTAGCCTTATCTGCACACATATGCATGCAAGAAATATCTACCACCCAGGCAACAGTCTACACATTCCCATTCCCTTTCACAGCTATCAGACAAGTTTGACCTCTGGTTCAGACCTAAAATCCCCCAACCCATTCGTTCTATCTTAAGAAGAGCAGCTTCTTCAGGGAAGGGGATGATAATGTATCTGCAAGGGCTGACTCTTTGTGCAGTTGGAGGGGGGAAGTGCCAGCATAACAAATTGCTCCTGTTCAAACTCATCAATTCAGAACAAGCATCTGGAAAACTTGACAAGAATACTCAAATGACCCTTGTGTTCTGACAGCTGGAAAAGAGAAAGCACTCTCCGTGAGGGGAAGATGTGCATTCAAACTTTTTTGTCTAGACAGAGAAACACATAAAGCTGTTTGAAATATTTTTGTTCAAACCCCATTAAATAAAACTTCCAGTGCAAAGTATGACTCACGTAGGTAACCATGTCAGCACTCACAAATCTGTGGTCAACACCACCAGAAGCTGGTCATGGCAATGGGCAGGTTACAAATTCCCTTCTCTCATGAACTTCCATTGCAGTAACAGATCATTTGCTCCCTATGACAGGAACCTTAATCTCTCTCAAACCCTGGCACATTGGGGCTGTGATCTTCGTGGAGAGAGCTTCTGCCTGCTCCACTTGGAGAGGCCACTGAGGGTGGTTCCATGAGGTACAGACTGCAATTTTGTTCTTTCTTTCCAGTCCTGTGAAGAGAAATACCCTGAGTTGGGTGTGCTATTGCAGACACAATTATAATTTGATTGTATCTCAGGATTCCTGATTTGGTCAAAATCTGCACCGAGGGAAAACAAACAAACAAACAAACAAAACAACAACAACAACAACAAAAAAATAACAACACCTACCTTGCAACATCAATGAATTCTCTTCATTCTGAGTTTCCTGACTTCGGGCTCTACAGATGAGACATCTGTCTATTGCATCAAAATACCTTAAAACTCCAAAATGCAACAAACCACTTCTGAAACTTTACAGTCCCAAACTCTTCTGTTTCTGTACTGCTGCCTCACAGACTTCCTTTTACTGCTGTGGGCATAACCTGGTCCGCAAGCCTGGTTATACACTGTGTAAGTAGGATGTGCAAAATATTCCAGTTTACCCACACCGTGAACTGCTCTGCAGGAGGAAACCAAAAGGACACTGAGAAACTAGATCCACGCTCTCACTGTGCTCAGGGGTGTTCTTCTTCAGACCTATTTCAGGGAAGATCACTCTGAAGTTTTCTGCCTACTAGAAGATACTTATAATAGTCTGGTTATTCTTTTAGATTAAATGTAACAATTGCCGCAGGTTTTCTGGTTCAAACAGAAGATGGCAAAAAGGAAAGAAGACTCTCCACAAGGCAAAGGTCTATTTGCATGTTCAAGCTCTCCAACAGGTAGCAGCCCAAATCCTCCCCAAAGTGGAGGTTGTCAAAAATCCCATATTTACTTTAAAATGTCGGGAAAATGTTTACTAATGTATAGTCTGGTATGCTGGAAAAACAAAGGCATAAGCCTCAGTACCTTGCACCTGTACAAGAGAAATGGCAGAAATTCTTTAAATTACTTGGGGTTTATTGAGAAAAAAAAAAGTCCTGCTTTTAAGTTGGTTTTGATTAAAAGTGACTCTGTTTGGAGGTGTTCAATAATGCATTCAGTGTTCAAACCAACAAAGAACTGGCACTTAATATATAGCAGCAAACACTGGACCTTATTTTTTTGTGTCATAAGAAAAATTAAGCAAGTTGCATTAGAAAATGGGTCACAACAGGATTTGCAATAAACACTATACACAATATCAGCCATTTGTACAGAACACAGCTGACACACATGCAGAGTTTTCTGGTTTATGCCTTACTTCTGCGATTCTAAATTGATTTACAGCCCCATGAGAGACTCATAAAAGAGCCCTCGGCAACTCAATCCTGCTCACAGACTATTTGCAACACTGTGAATTTCTCAATTTGCCCATTTAAAAACATTTTCCCTTTTCCTTCCTTTCAATAACAGATTTCTGGAGGGAGTAGGGCAAGAGAGATGAGAAGAGAGATTTAATGGTTAGATAACTTGAGACACAAATAAGTATATCACCTTCTCCTACTCCTGATCCTAGAGAAGCTCTGTTGTTTGGCTGGGGGAGTCACTGTTGCCCACTCACCTGCCCTAGTAAATACAATGAGTTCTGAAAGCAGCATCAGCATCCTGTCACAAGAGTGACAACGTAAATGTTGCAGCAAAGTGAATCACTGAGTTTAATGTGACTTCATTTAGAAGAAAACCTGCTTTTGTTAAGCCATAAGATTTATAAAAACAGGGAATTTGTGTCTATACACATAGGAAAGGCCTTAAAAATGAGGCAAGGTTGGTCTATAAAGGAGTTTGCTTATTAACTCCCCCCAGCATAACACCCTGACATGGGTGGATAACTATCCATCTTCCATTTCAGAAATTAGGTATGGAGAAATGGAACAGAGGCTCCCAAGGTGGCACAGGAAAATAGAATAAGAACCAGAATTTGCTATTCTGATTCTCAGTGCAATAGTCTTTCTAATAAGCCTTGTTTTTCCCTTTCATTACTGTTTTTATTTTACTTCTCTAATGGGAAAATGGCTATGGAGAACATTTTCTGTCAGGCAATGGGCATCTAGAGACCAAACAGAAAATTTCACAATCATTTATTCTCTTTGAGTGCAGTGCACTTTGCTGGGGTTACACAGCAAAAGCTCTGACTTAGGCCCTGTATCTACTTGCTTCTGCTGTTATTCACTAATTTAACACTTTATGATGAACTGGATATGAATCCCTGCTCCTTCTCAGCACTTTGGATGCACTGATGAGCCTAAACTAAGATGTATCTATATTATTTTGTTTCTTCTTGACATCACGAACACTAGTCTTTCATTTCCATTTTCCAAAGGGAGGTAGCATTGCTGGGTATATTTTAAGGCCTAATATGAGAGTTGGCAGGACATGATAAATGATTAACACTAGGTGTTAAGTCTTCCTTTCTCTAAAATCATTCATAGCAAGACTTTGGGTTTACTCTAGGAAGTGACTTTGTGGTTGCTCTCTCACACCATGGCGTGGTGGCAAGAGCAACGAAAGCCACCCTTGGCCGTTGCTGCCCCATTCCCAGGTACTGGCTGTGTCACACCACCCTGAAGTGATGCCACAACAGCTTCCTGTGCTGCTGTCCTTTCAAACACACCAGGGAGAAAAAGAAAAACACCTCTCCTTCTCTGTCTTCCCCAGAGATTTTTTTTTAAGCCAGGTCCATGGTCTGATCCACCACCGACAAAAAACAAACTGAGTACTTTGTATTCCTACAGGTAGTAAGACTCCACAGCATGACATGGGCTTCCACTCCAGCTCTGCAAACCCAGCATGTGCTAAGACCTTTGATGGGTTATGCACCAGTGAAACCTACCCTGAACACACTGAAGCCCATCTGCTGAGTAAGGCATCATGTAGGAAGTGGGGGATCCAGCACCCTGCTGAGGGCACACACAGCCTGTATCACAACATGCAGCCCCCAAGTCCCCCAGCAGCAGTATTTATCCATCAACCACATGTGGCCATTTGAATTGTCTCTCAGATTACATTCATAGTCCTTAAACCACTCATTCATTATAGAACCTTTTCTGGTTTTCTGCAGAACAACCCTTAGGAAGTAACAAATCAGATGCAACTGGCAATTTTTCTTTTACAGTTAGTCATGTGAGAAACGTGCCAATAGTTAAGATGAAAAGCCTTTTTTTCCATGAGTCATAAATTTTGAATAAAAAACTGCAATATTTCAGAACTGTGGGTTTTCGGAACAAAATTACAGTTAATCATGGAATCACAGAATAATTTATGCTGGAAGGGACCTGTGGAGGTTGTCTCATGTAACCCCTCTCTCAAAGCAAGCCAGCTTTTACCTGGACCTTGTCAAACCTGGCTCAGAGCCTTGTCACACAGCTTTTCCAAGCAAGCTGGCCTGTTTTGTACATTTTTTCCTATCAAATTACTTTTTTACAGAATATGTACAATAGCAAAATTGAAGAGAAGACATATAAAGGTTACTTAGAAGGCTCAAGAGTATCACAATGTCTAATTTGAGAACACTGTCAACATTACAAGTTTAGGTCTTTTTTTTTAAAATTAGTCTTGATAAAACAGGCAAATCTTCTATAAGCTTCAGTATTCAAGAAATACCAGCAAAGATTTTGAACCAGAGAGAAAATAAGCAATGACATGAGGACAGAATCTCATCCTTTTTGCCTTGAAGGTATGTTGGGAATCATTTGTAACAGTGTGTTCAAGATATAAATTTTCTTACTTAAAAAACAGATCTGTGCTAGCACTGACTTACCAACTAACTTTAGACCAGACACTGTTGTCCTTCAGTATATTATAAGGGTTTTCCTTGGTAAAAAAAAAAAATCTTTTTCTCTCCTCATGTAAAAATAATTTATTCTCACAAAAATTTTCAGGAGGAAACAAACCACTCCTCTGAGTGACAGCAGTTGCAAAGCTCTCCCAGCACAGTCACATGCACAGACTGGTCCATCACGGGAAGGGAAGCTGCAGTGGGAACTGCCATGGGCCCTGGAAACCAGATGCCAGGCTCACCCTCATGAGCATGGGCCACTGGACTGGGTGCTGTGACACCTCAGCACGGAGATCTGCCCAACCCAGGCACAGCCCTTGCCTGCTGCTCCCTGGCAGCCACTATCAGGAAGGCATCCCAAACACAAAACTGCTCCTGGAATTCTCAGTAATGGCTGTTATGTAAGGGAAAATGGTTTCTTTTTAACACATAGCTGCATTTGTATTATATAACAGTCCCCATCTCCAATTATTTTTCTTGCAGTCACCACAAAAGTTGTTCTTGCCTTTATCTATCAATTAGGCTGAGATGGAGCTGTGTATATGACACGCCTGTCCATACACTTAAAAGAGAAACACTGAAGGGTAATTACAGAATATCACATCCTGAGGGAAGACACTGTTACCCTGATCCAGTGCTGCACATGTGCACAGACCAGGGAGCAGGACTGGTCTACATGAAGTGAGCCAAGCACTGCCAATGGTAAGGATAAGGCAGTTCACAGCAGGCAGTAACGGTGCCCCACATGTCTCTGCACACCCTTCCTTCCTTCAAATGATGCTGGTTTGGATACTAGGAAAAATTTCTTCACCCAAAAGGTTGTCAAGCACTAGAGCAGGCTCCCCAGGGCAGTGGTGGAGTCACCACCCTTGTAAGTATTTGGAAGATGTATAGATGTGGTGCCTGGAAACATGGTTTAGTGGTGGCCTTGGCAGTACTGGGTTAATGGTTGGACTTGATGGTCTTAAAAGGTCTTTTCCAACCTACACAATTCTATGATTTTTTTACTCTAGAAACATCAGGATTTTTGGAAGATCCCAACAGTCAAAGGAGTCCAAGTGGAAATGATATATATCTGAAACCACTTCTTCACCTCTCTGTGCCTCAGTTTCTCATTTGCAAACCTGTGATAGTACTGTTTCCATCCTCTGCCTGGTAAATGCAGATTTAAAGTTCTTTGGGCAAGAATTGTCTCTAATGATATGTACCTACAAAGCCTAAAGCTGGGACTCTCAGTGTAGACTGTGACCTCCAAGAATTCATGCTTTAGAAATTACAAGAAAATATGGAGGAGAAGAGGAGAGAGGGAAGTCTTTTCGAATACAAGAAAGAAGTCAAACACAGCTAATTACCGAGAGCTTCCCATCAGGCTGACAGACTCCCACCGTGGACACACTCAGTGGTTGTTCTTTATTTCTGAGCTTTACTTTAATCCCTCCTCATTTCTCTTCTTTCATTTTCAGTCAGTTCAGGATCCTAATGTTTTTGCCAACTTATTTTTAATGGGATTGTTAGCATCCAGGAAGCCTTGTCAAATAATCATTATACAACTACTTTCAGGGACCCCTGTGGTTGATTCCACTTGCTGTGCATTCCCCCCTCCGGCCCCCGCTCCCCTCCCATTAGCAGGGGAGATATTTTTCCTACTGGGAAAGCATCAAATTAAAAATCTGGCTGTTTGACCCTGTCCTGCGTGTTCATCCAAAAGCAGAGCTGCTCTGGCTGCCTGATGGTCCTTTTACGTTGTTACACCGTCTTTGGCAATTCACTTTTACACGTTAGCCAGCAAAAAGATATTTGTAAAATTTTTCCTTGAGGAACAAATTGAAGTCTGTCAGCTACTGGAAAACCATAAACCCGCTGCTCTTCCTCTCCCAAATGAAAGGAAGGTTGTTTTCAAATGAGACTTTTAGCCATTTTTATCTAAGAACATCTCGCCGATTGCTCACCACCCACAGATCAGCCCTTTCAACAGCTACTGCTTTTCAGAAATGCTGAACAATGTGTGTGTGTTGCTCAGCCTTAGATTTGCCCATGTCTGCTAAAAGATGCTGTAGTATCTCCCTATATTGGTATTTTCTGCCACAAATTTACACCACAGCAGATTTACTTTTCTCCTAGTTTCCCAATATTTCTTTCTAGGTTTACATACAAAGGAAAATCAGTTTGTTTCCTACATAAGGCTTGTTAGACTCCTGACATTTCATGAGTCAGCTAAAAAAGATGACAGTGTAGACTTGGGGTTTTTATTTTTTTAGGCCTACTTTACTGCAGAAAACCTGGAATGAGTATGTTACATTTTGCATTTGGTCTGCTTCTTTTACAGGGACTCAGGGAGAATCTGCCTGAGACAGTAAATCAGTTGGCAGACATCCATTTTTGGCACTGTACTACTGGCATTTTTCTGACAGAGTCAAATATTGATGTGAACAACGTAACTAGCTGGCTGAAGACAGTTGTCATTCTCAAAGAGGGTAAATCCAGCATGGAAATGGTCGACAGACATGCTCGAGGAAGGAGTTTTGTTGCTGTTTTCCTAACAGCCCCACCCAGGCAGAATTAAAATCAGTCTGAATCTGCTGTGCCTTTGAAGGAGCTGAACCATCTTGGGAGAAGCTCAAGCTGGGAATGCAGCTAAGTCACAAAAACACCTTTGTGTGCCTGTTTCTCCCTCGCAGGTCACACTGCTGTAGGGGTGAGCAGAATAATTTGTATTCACACCAAGTCCTACTTAATTAGAGATTGACCTTGATTTTATTTTTTAGCATTCAAAAGCCTTAGAAATCCTGATCCATCATAGCTTGCTACATGAAGGAGGGTCAGATTCCATTTTGTAGCAGATGCACCCTGCATTATGCCTACCCCGAATTTCATGTCTTATCACCCCAGCAGAGGTGCACATAATTATGCTCAAAGCAGAATGCATATAGACTGCTCCACTGATATGTTTCAAGGTATATTTGCAGGTAATGATAGTACAAAAAATTACCCAGAACCATATTCTTGACAAACTTCACCCCTGTTTGGGTTGGCAAATAATCTGTGAACAAACCCTGCTTACTATGTATTTATTTATTATTCATAAATATTCCCCAATTAGTTTCCATGAATAATTGTCAACCTGTTAGTTGAATCCAATTGATAGTTATGAATATTTGCTACTCATTATGGATGCAGTAAGACAGGTCACCAGGGGTCTTTGTTATTGTTTCTGCATTTGCATTGGACAACTGGTTTAAAGAGGAGAATAATGAATCCTAATATGAATAGTGTAAAGAACAAAGAATCCAAGTGACAATTATCAAGCGAAAAAACACTTCTGTCAAAATTCTTGACTCCGACATGGTAGGAGTCCAAGAATTAACAAGTCATAATTAGCATAGCCTCACAAATGACAACAAACAAAATCTTTTTTGTCCATAGAAGTATTCTCAAGTCACTGCCTTTAAGTATTGTTTAAAAATCTACAGTGCCAGACATCATACAACATTCTTTTAAATGTAACAGCTATTGTTTCAAATGCTAAAAATATTTATGTAGAAAACAGAATTTGGTAATAGTTCTGAGCACTTAGAAATACACGAATGAGTCTTTACAGAAATAGCTCTTCTTGACTGGTTATTACAAAAGCTTCACAAGAGGATTGCCATCCTGCATAATTCAACAGCAATGCTGTTAAACCCTGTGAAGTAAGCAAGTGAAAATGTTTGAAGTTTTTTTATACATGGTCTCTACATTAACACTATCAGGAATTAAACCATTACAAGGAAACTATTTATTAAGAGTATCTGGGTTTGCAGTTTTGGTGGGTTTTGCTCAAGCTATGGTACAGATCTTGAAAGTATGATGAGTTATTTTTTGAACTGAACCTTCTTTGTGTAACCACTCCATCCTGTTGATCCCTTGGAAATCAACTATGCAAAAGCAGGAGTTTCATGAGGAACTCCACATTAAACACCAAGACTGCAAATCAAACACCTAAAAGCCAAAAATGCCACTTATCTTGCTACTGATTCCTTGCTAAAACCCTCCTGTCTAATCTGTCTGCAATAGTTTTGCCAAACAAAAAACTGAAACTTAGAATAGGATGCACCTGGTGACATCAAAAAGTGGCAATTCTGATCCCATCTATTATTACCTGGTACCATCAGCTCAGCTATTTTATATCAAAAAATCAAATGCTAGCCTGTATTTACAACAATGGGAAATCTGCACTGTAAAGAGGATGTCATTGTTGATGTTCCCTTGACCAGGACATGGAGAATTTTTCCCCTGAGCCTTTCAACCAAAACACAATGAAATTCAGAACCCCAGCAAAATCCAGTTTCTCTGAATGGCCAAATAAATGTGAAAGCAGTATGTTAAGAGCATTTACAGTGGATAGCAACAACCATTTCAGTTAAATTACATCATCTTCATTACCCAAATTATGACCTTAAGGCAAGATTTAATCCCAGAGAACTCTGCAGTAGATAGGCTGTTCTGGTAAATGAGAACTTGAGAAAATGCTATTATGGTTTATCATACAAAGAACATCACCTTATCCTAGCAAAAACCCAAAAATCTAAGAATTTAATGGAATTTTATGAAAAAAGATTTTGAGGGAACAGATGATGCATAAAGAGCACCATTAGGAATTAGGTATAGTTCCAAGTATTTCTGAATTGAACACACTATGGTCCAACAAACCAAACAAGACCCCAGGAGTTCATTTGCTGACATGTAACTGGGATTTGCCCTAATGCTGTGACAAGTGCCACATAATAACTCCAGAGAAAATTAGAAATTTTGAACGGACATGACTGTGGGAAACCTGACAAATGGGGCCCAATGCCACATGCTGAGGAAAACCAAAACTGAACATCTGCTCATTAACTGATCTCTGTCCATACTGGGCACTGAACAGGGCTGGGGCTCAGTGTCAAAATAGAATATGTTTATTTAATTAAAATCTCATCATCAGAGACACAACATTGCACAAGCACCCCTGAATTTTTCTTTGTTTAAAAATTCATGCCCTTGTCTTTGGAAACTAGTAAAATTCTTTTAATATAGTTCTGTGTGTAATTATTATACACAAAGCCTTGTGTTGTAGCAGGAGGCCTCAGCTGGGAAAGCAGCAAAAAATGAATCTTCATAAAGCTTGAATTTCACAGCCTTCACCAGAGGAAAGCTTAATTTTACATCTTTCTATAAAACCATCCCCATGTTACTGGTTTAATCTAAAAGTTAAGATTAGGTAATGGAAGGGTAAAGTAGAGCTTTGATGTTTAGATTTCAGGTCTGGTTGCTACAAGCACCGTAAATTGGTTCTTCAATAGAAAAAGGTGAAGACAGACAATGGATTAAACCCTGAACAAGATGGTTAAACTCAAAGAAGCCCATACAAATGTACTTTGGCTTGTCAAAGTGAACCACGTGAGGTAGATGGGCTATAGAATGTGGGACTCACCATACATCAGCAATCACAGAGGTGCTCTAATCAGGACAGCACTTTAAAGTTGTATCTCAAAGGCAACAAAAAGTGTTGGCTGTGTTTGATTGGAGTGAATGTTCCTTGATTTCCTAGTGTCCTAAAACTTCATTCAAGGTTCTCCTGGAAAGGATAAAATAAAGTGGCATGTGGTAATTGCCTTGACGTCCTTCAGGAAAAATCAATAATGAATATGAGTGAAGGGTCAGGAAAGAAACAGATCCACTACTGGGCTAACCTAGAGGGTTTAAATCAAACTAACTAGGTTTGATAAACAGTGAAGTCTCTCTCATCCTTGTATTTTAGGTGAACTTAGTTAATTACATTGCTCCTGAGAGTGAAGTGCTAATTACATCCTGGCAGAATCCCCAGGCAGAACAGGGTTGACACTGTGCATGGTTCCTCTGGGCACTCAGCTTTTCAGTCCTGTGGTCCAGACCCAGAGCATTCCTGCCCAAGCCCTGTGTCTCTTCCTCTGGAGTGATGGGCAGTCACGATCAATTATGTGCTCAACAGACACCCCAACCAACCAGGCAGACCGAAAACTCTCATTGCCTGGCAGAGCCAAGAAATGATGAACCAGGGGTGGGGGTGAAACAGGGTGGGGAAAGAATGAAAAGATAATTCTGCTGCCAAATGTATGGGCAGGCTGAGGTGCCTCTGATGAAGGTGCCACTTGTCTTGCAGATGGTGCTGATCCCAGTCCCTAGAGCAGGAATGCATTTCTGAAAGCATTTACCTGTGCACTGGACATGCAAAACAGTAAGATATATGGCTTGTATTTTAAATTCCCCTGAGAAAGGATAAAACCCCCAGGTGGCAAAATTTCATTCCAGGGCTTCACCCTACCCTCTACTGAAATTTCATAGAATAATTGCTCTTCTACTGCTCGATACTCAGGATTGCAGCTGGGGAAAAAATATAAATATGGTTACACAAGATGGTTCACACGTCCTTGACACTTGCATCGAGAGGAAAAATTGCTAGAGATCCTCTTTTCCCTCATTTTCTACTGAGCAAATTCTTCTATGCTTCTGTGCACAGGGATAACTGTTATACACTAAAGAAAAAGTTGTTTGCAGGGGCCTCTAATTAATGGTGAATAACACTGGATACCAATAAAACAAGTCCATTTTCCCAGAGTTCAGATACTGGCAGTAAGCTTTTCCTGGGAGACTACAAAGCTAATGAAAAGTCTGTTCATTTTGCAGCTCAGCTACAAACAACATTTCTTCCTCTAGTTTTCCAAAATGAACCTATAGTCATCAGATGTAATTGTTTACCAAATTTGATACCTTTATACAGTATCATTCTGGAGCTTGAATAAGCACAAATAAGGCAGAAATGTAGCTCAGAGAGGAGGAAAGAAATTGCTCATAGAATCCAAACAAGCCTTCATTGTACTTCATGTTCTTTCTAAAACACTGCAGCCTGGCTCTGCTTTTCGTACCTTATTAGCACCATCTAAGGGAAGAAAATGGAAATCACCTAAGGCTGGATAGAATTTGTAAACAATGGTGAAATCTTTTCACTGTGGTTGAGATCTATGTCAGAATATTTCAACTCAAGACAGACAAAATTCATGTTTTAGTTCCCGAGTTACTTAGAAAAAAACAGACTGATTAAACTGATCAGTGAAAAAAAAAAAATCAGAACGTTATAATGTAACTCAAGTGTGATTTTCAGACTGACCTTAATACTCATATGCAGAGATAAGAAATAATAAGAAATAAGTGAAGGGTTTTTTTCTCCACTAATACTTCCAAATTAATAGAAAAGGTATATGATGTGATGGGCCACAGAAGACCAAAATCGTCAAGAAGAGATTGCAATATTTTTTTTAAAAGTAAACTAATATGCACTTTGTTGGGAGGTAGGAAGTGGGAGTTGTTAATGCCTATCCAAAATAAAAACTAAAGGCTTGGATCCATGGTAATGGCAACTTAATATGACAAAGAATCACCAAATAAATCAACTTGGAAAGCTAATACAGCTCAGCAATTGGCTATAGGTGTAGAAATTACCATCTGGCCACTCAGTGGGGTATTCACTGTCTCTCTTTATATCTCTAACTCAGTATCTGAGTTAGGGCTTTTGTACTTAACTGGCTGAGAGTGCTCCAGCTCCTGACTGGGACATGCTGGATGGCTGCTGGGAGGTGCCAGGGCATGAAGGAGCCCCTGACTGGGCCAGTGCCATGAGGAAAACCTTCCTCTTCCCTGACTGTCCCTGCCGGGGTTAGTGCATTCATGAAGAATATTTGAGAGAAAAAACACACAAGGAAGACACTTTGTCTTTGGGAAATAAAGCAATCACTGACTTCTGAAAGCTGATGTCTTATTCTAGCGTTATGTTTGCTACAGCAAGCACATGTTGTGCTACCTTTTCTCTTCTTCAACATTGTTCAGCTGATTACACATCTTTTTTCATCATAAATACTCCTTATACATTAGACTCAATTTGTGCCTTTATGCTGTCTTTTCCTTTTGTCATTGGACGTCTGTTTGTGGGTTCCAAAGTCTTTATTTCTTCAGTTTTAAATTAAAAAATAAATTTTATATTAAGCGATTACAAATTATGATAAAGATTCTTCCCTCACAAAATAGCTTTCCCACTGAATATAGAAATAATTTATCAGCATGTGAGTCATGCTGGCATCTGCTCCATTTGCAAAATAAAAGAACAGCAAAACACAGAGTAAAATAATCGGAATACCTACATAAACAAAAAATCTATAAATAATAGGTTCTTCAATGTATTCAATGTGTTAAAATAATTACATGTATCACCAAAGACAAAGAAATTCAGGTTAGAAATAAGAGACAAATCTAACAAAGATGACAAACAGCCATTGGAGTTCTTTGTCACACTTTATGCAGGGAACTAGATCACGTTCATTTTTAAAGCAGGACATGACATCTTTCCAGAAGCTCTACTCTGTTTCAATTAAGAAATAATTAATCCAAGTCCCCTCTTCTCTGTTATAAAGGAGGTCAGACTAAAAGATCACAATGATAAAAAATAAATTTAATCCCTCTTACCTACACTGTGAATAACTTGTCAAATATCTTTCTTCTTGTTCAAACATTAACATTTCTACATTAAGTACTTGTCCTGCATAACATAATAAATAGTGCTTATTGAGCAAAAGCCCTTATCTATAAATAAAAAGATGATTTATTGCTTACACAGTAATTTCCTGTTTTCTCAAAGAAAACTTTCAGAAATTAATTTCCATTTCTATTACTTTACAATTTTAAATGCAAAATTTATTTTCAGCTTGGATATTGTAACAAGTATTCTTTCCCAAAGGATTGTCCTCAGAATACATAGAGAAAAAAAAAACATAGATGTGAATGTAGTCTGACTGAGTTTGCTTAGAATTTACAGATTTTACAGAAACAGGCTCAGTTCAATTTGTAGGCTAATTCAGCATCCCTGTAATTTAAGGGAAAAGGATGCAGAAGCTTTCACAGCTAGTCAAAAAGGAAAAACCTGAGGAGATGTCTATCTAAGCAACATATTCAATCTTTTGCTGCAAGTCAACCCATTAATTTACTTGCTTTCATTTTAGCTGTCTCTATAAACAGATGTGGATTGCAGGCAGCAAGTAAAACAAAATGGAAACAAAATCTAAGTGGAATAGAAAAAGGCCAAAGAAAACCAATACAAGAAAAAAAGCAGCTGTTTTGACATGACAAGTCAAGTCACCCTCAGAAACAATTTTCATCTGTCACAACAACAACAGAGCCTGCCTGTACTCTTGCAGTAAGACATACACAGGGTTTATTAAGCCTGTTGCACTCAGCAACCTTCTATGAGTTGAAAAGAAGGACGATGATGACAAATAAAAATAGCCTGGTGGTATAAAGGTTTCATAATGGCTTATCAACCTTTTAATTTTCTGTGGCTTCAGCTCATACCTACCTATGCAGAGCCGTAAACACAATGACAAAACCATCCCCCAGCTGCTGGGGCTGCATGGGGAGCACACGAGAAGAAATATGCACAGAGCCAGATGTCCAGGAGATGCCAGTATCAGAATCAGAACTTGCTTTAGTTTCCCAGCAGAAGGGGAAATACATGACTTGTTGATTTATGCATTAAACCTGTTTGATGTCCACCTCAAACAGCATGGCTGCTTCTGTTCCCTCTACCTGCACTGCCACTGGAAAGCAACCATTACTCGGGTCAAACGTTTTCTGAAGGTGAGACAAAAGTTTTTGTCACCACATTTGTTGGCTAAATAACTTTTACTGAAGTCCATTTACAGCAGCAAGACTTCCACCAAATTTGCAGTTTTAGTTGACATGCAAATCCACTATTTTTCCTTCTTTCCCCAAACCAGGGGAGGGGCCAGAGGTCTTTTTGTTGTCCCAGAGCCTCTGGGACATAGTGATATGCAGCTAAACATGCTAATGCAGGGGAATGCCACCCTTCCTGGACTATCGGCTTCATAATCTCTACCAGCACTGCAGGGTCCAGCACAGGGATAAGGCTCAGGGCTGCCAGTGGCTTGTTTGCCACCACAGACAAGCAATTACCCTCCTGGAATAATATTCCTGATTCAGTTACCTTTCTCAAGGAAACAGGAGGTACTGTGTGATGTACAGTAGCAAATACAGTGAAACAGGAGAACACATATCAGGAAGTCTAAACAATACAGCAGCAGAGAAAACAGTAAAGACTTTCTTCCTTTCATATCCATGCAGGATCTGAGTTCATTCCTAGAGCATGCACCTGCTCAGTATGCTGTGTGCTACACAACATACATGATGTTCTTTAATCTAACAAAAGGTGTATATTACACTTCCTTTGGGGAACAGCTTTTGTTTTGATACCTGCCTGCAAATTACTAAGAACATTGCTAGTGCTATAAAACCAACAAATTGTAGTAATAACAGTAAATTGTATTTGTGAATACATTGAAGATTGATCAACACAAAGTTCATGCCACAGCAAAGATTTCATTTCCACTGAAAAAAAAAAAAGTGGTAAGATGCTCCTCTACAGTGGACTGCAATGTGCTTTTATAAACTCTTTTATATCTTTCAAAATTATGTTCATCGTTCAAGAATTACATTGACTTCAAATCCTCAGGATACTCCAAGAGCACATTAGCTTTATTACTTTAGATTAGCTTTAGAGATAGTACTCACAGTACATTTGAGTTAACAACTTTAGCAACCCACACATTGAAACACATTTCCTGAATCCCCAGACTTATAGAATCGTGTTCTCCTGTACACTGACACAGATCCAGTGAAGTTAATGCCTCTTTACTATTTTGTTCCAAAGAATAAGGATTATTGGGAAATTACAACCCCGCCAAAGTCAGTGACAATTTCCACTTGTGTCAGAGACAAGTTTTTGCTTCTAATTTTTAGAAGTCCTCCCTGTTTCCCCGCAGCATCTTTTTTTTGCATAACCAGAGTATCAGCTTCATGCTGCTAATTTCACACATCCCAACTGATGCTCAAGAAGGTCTATATATGCATTTAAGGAAATGAAATGGATTGCCTTAAGACAATTCAGGAACTGTAGCATCCCAGCCATATTTAGAAAATCTTCTTTTCTGTCTCTGTAATGTTCAGTAAGTCTGCTGTTGACTGAACTGAGGAGACCTGAGATTGTGAGGTAAGGTGAACATTAGAAGGTAGTCTATAAAGGTAAAAGTTGTGACTGGAGGATGACTCAAAATAAGTAGTCCAGCCTCTGTAAGCAAAGTTGAAAACATAAATGCACGAAAAATGACAGTTTGGGCATGAAGATTAGACATGAAGAACATCCTTTAACCATCCTGACAGTCCCTTGCACAGTAGCTTTGTTACATGTTCCTGTGTCCTTGCACTCCCTGAAAGAAAGAGCCTCATTCAACAACATTTATTTACCCAAGAGCATGGTATTATCTAATTCCATTACTTAACTGCAGTTACTACTATAAAAGTTTTCTGAGGTGTATCTGAGTATCTCTGGCTGCAGGCATATATATAAACTGGGTCTATTATATCTTTTCACAGTTCAGTGAGCATAAGGAGTATTCTTCTCTTTGTAGAACCCTTCTATACATTCAAAGATGTTGTAAACCCTGTTTCCTTTTTCCTAAACTAGACTACACTAATTCTTCTAGTATATTTAACATCTTGTAAGGAAGAAAACAGCCTCAAGAGAAAAAACCTCTTGTCATTCTCCTTGGTTGAGTTCTATTATTTGTCTTAGAAAACTGTGCTAACAGTACTACAGAAGATGGAAAGAACAAAGAAGATGGAATCCAACAGCTGTTGGATTCTCCCAGAGTTACCTTTGGCATGGTAAGATAATGTCAACTCATGTTTAGTTCATGAAAAGCTGTAGGCTTGGTCAGCTAATAATGCCTAACTAATTATTCCCTGTTTAAATATTGTACTTTGGGATTTTTTCATCTAAAGTGTACATTTGCATAAATATTTGCATGAGTGTAAGATTTGATCTTATTATTGCCAGAGTTCACAAATTTATCAAGAATTCTGGTCATTTTCTGCAAAGCTGCTTCAGTCCCTTCTAGATGTTACAACCCACAAAATCTATAAAATAAACTCAATTCCAGCAGCCAAGACCTTGATGAAAATATAGATGTGAACAAGACCAACAACCAGAGTTCACTTAATATATGTCCCTGGCATCACTTGGTTATTGACATCAATTACTTATTTCAGTACAGTTTTCAAACAGGTGCGGACATACACTACAATGATTTTGTCTGGAAAACACTCTCTTTCTGCTTCAGGAATGGCATGCTGGGGTGTGCTGCTTACCTCCTGTATCCATCTGACAACTGAGAACATTAATTTATCGTGACAAACAACCTTGCACTTATTTAAATCTGTGCCTCTTTTCCTGCAGTCTCCTTATGCAAATTGAGCCTGGCTGAGTATCCCCATCCTTCTGGAGCATATTTTCCTGTCCTGAGGTCATCTTCAGAGTTTTTCTTTCAAGCAGCTTTCATATTTAGAGCACAAAATACAGCAGTTCTTTTTGATCCTGACTCTCTACCAGGTAACAGAATTTTCACATGATCCTTCAATAGAAGAAACTTGCAAAAGTCCAGCCTGACTGGTTTAGGGGGATCTATTGCCTCTCAGGTTAAGACACAAGGGACACGTAGTTGCCCATCCACTTGTACCAAAACCTCCACCACAGCCATTTGTAATCTCCATCACATAAATCCTAAGACATCTGACAGGAACAACTGGGGTTTGCCTGGATATAGAGGGCAAAGCCACATGCAAAGCATAGCCTCAGGACAAGAGGGGGGATTTAAAACTTCTACAGATTTTTGGAGTATTTCCTGGGAACATCCACTGGCGTTCTTCAGAAGTATTACGTAAACTTGGAGGGAAAATTACCTCTGTGTCAGGAGGTTGTATAGCAATATCTATGGAAAGGGAAGGAGAAATCACTCACCTTGCCCCATTTAGTGAAGAAAAAAAAAGTACCACTAGAGAAAGTACATCAAACCCACTATAGGTAGGCTGTCATACTGTTTGTCCATCTATCTGCTTCACACAAATATTCCAGTACTCCATTTCCTCCTCCACATGGCAAGAGCTTGAATGAGGAAGAAGCCAAAAAGAGCAGCGCAGAGCAGAGGATGTTTTTTTTTTACTCTCTAAAGAAGTCCTTTTCTTTCTGTATTGTCAGTTCCAGCAGCAGAACCACTGAGCACCATCTCATCTTTTCCCAATTCACTGATTTAGGCTGCAGTCATCGTCTCAGGCATTCTGTATCTTTTCCCATACTTATTCACAGGGAAGGACAATTAGCTTCCAACAAGTCATACTTTGCACATCTTGCTTTATTCTCCAACACAGTACAGTGTCATCTTTGCCCTTTAAGATCATGTCTTATGAATTTTCTTATGTTCTATTACCTCAAAATGCTCTAAACAGACTTAGATGAAGATGCACACTGCAACTCAAACTAAATAGTTTCCTTTACAAATAATATTTATTTATTACTCAATCCCTCTTGATGAACTTTTTCCATTGAGGATTCTGCCTGTGATTAGCAGTATCACCCCTGCTATAGTGTTGGTGACAGCAGCAGTTTACCCCTAAATTTTTTTCATTCCATATTCCAGAATGATGTATTTCTGTTTTATAACTGTTCTTTCCTGACCTCTGTGGGTCATATCCTTGTTCAGCCCAAAGACTTCAAAGCATATTCTTGCCTTGTATCTTGTTACTGTAATGCTCAGTAGATACAAATCATCGTTGCTGCATAGATTTTAATAGTTTTATTTTCTACAACAATTTCCTTCTGCAAAGATGAGAATAGAGATGGGATTTTACTGGTCCAGAACTGAATCCTCAGCTTCCTGAAATATGTAGTCAAATCCAGTCAAAAGCAGATTTTAAAATACACTGAAAATGGATTTATTAAAATATCAAGACAGGTTCTTCCAAAGCTTCCCTCAAAACACACATTTTACCCGGGGCAGTCCTGCCTCTCTCTGAACCCCCACTGTGCATTACACCCACTCCTTTCTCTCCCACACGTGACTCTCTGATCTTGCTGGTGAGGAAGGAGGCAGCCTCCACTCAGCCCAGCCTGTTTCAGCAGGTGGCTTCTTTACTACAGCCATCTGTGTTCTGTACTGCAGCCAGCCAATCTTTTTCTTCATTGATGTATATGACACTTATTTTGAACCCAAGTCCCCAGAAATTAGATGTAATTGTGCAGTGATTAGTGGACATGGAGCACAGGCACAACTTCCAGGTTCCTGTTCAGCTTAATCCAGGCGCTTCTGGTGGACACTCATGTGCACCACACTGGCAAAAGACTGCTGTCCCGTAACCTACACACAAGATCCCTGCATCCTCATCACCTGCTGATTGGGAGCTTACTACAGTTAAGCATGTAAAAAGCCTGAGGCCACCCTTGTATTCAGCAGAGGGAAAACAGGAGCTGGAAGCTGCGCACACAAGGTATTGGTATCCTGATAACAGTGTTGGATTACATGCTATGACAAGTAGGGGAAAAAAAGATGATGAGACGAGAGAGGAGAAGACAAGCAGATCATATTAAAGGAAGAGAGGATACATTCTTCATATGCAGCTTGCCTGAACTAATCAGCATTTTTCTCTTAATTTGTATTAATTTTGCAAAAATCCATTTTTTCTCATCTGATTCAAATTACCAAAGAATAAGCAGCTTGGTTTCCACTACATGGACTGATAAATAGTTGCTTTGGTCTTTAGCAGTCTGCACTTTACAAATTATTGAAGTCTCCCAACCTTGAAAGATCTGTCTTCATTTCTGACAGTGCCACACAGTGATTCCTGAATCCTCTCCAGCAACATTACAAGGCCAGATAGAGTAGCAGGGAAAGTGCCCCTGCACCAAGCTACACTCCTGTCTACTATTGAGCTTGTATCTTGCAATATTGAGATGCACACGGTTGCTGCACTGCGGACAAGCCAGACACAGCATTTCCCAAACTATAAGGCAGGGACTCAAGAGGCTCCTAAGGGCCAGGAGGAGAGTTAGAGAAAGATTCAAGGAAGTTTTCCATTCAGAAAACTCTGTGAGCTCCAGCAGGGAGAGAAGCAGTCACAGAGTTCGCTTGCAAAGTTTTGCCAAAATCTGTATGTTTTTTGAAGCTTTCATTTTCTGCAGGGAAGAAAAGTTCACACTCCACAAGCATGCACTCCAGAGGCACTTTTGTTAGGGGTAATTTTAGTCCTGCTCAAGTCTGACTGGTTTGATTCATTTTCCCACAAATGTATTGGTGTGTTGCTATTCCGATCACGTAAAGACCAATATGAGCCAGTCTTGTGCATTTGAGCCAGGTTTGCAATGAGGTGGGAGACAAGACTTGCACAGCTCGCTCAGTGCTAAGCACAGTGTAAAACACACTCCTGCCCCTTGCTCAAAGGGCCTCTTCCCAGCTCCAGGGAATTTAAAAACAGAATCAGCCATATCCTGCACAGCAGGACCTCCAGTGGCTGAGCACAAGCAGGTCAGTGAGGGTCTGTCAGATGAAAATGTCTTGAGAAATTTCAGATTTCTCTCCTGTATCTTCTAATTTGTTTTCTCAAGGTCTTTGTGGCTCCCAGCATGTCTATTTGATAGGCAAATACTCAACAGCAAAATCTTTTCATACAGTGTATAGCTTTTCTACCTAATTCTTCCATAACCTTACAGTAAAGACAAAGCTAATAAACTAAACTACTTTTTTCTTCCTCCCACTGAGTTGCTAGGTTTCTTTCCTCATTAACAGTGTATAATATACCCTTGATTTACAGTCTCACTAAACTTCAAGAATTTTTTCCATAATACAATTATAAAGTTTGTTTTAAAGATGAAACATGGGCATTTAACCTGTCAAAAACAAAGTTCAAGCCTGCAGCTTTCTGTGTTTCTGCCACTAAAGATAACAGACCTGATCCTGCAGTTTTTTCAGTCAAGGAAATCTCTCAGGTTTGAATGGGGATTTCGAGTAAGCAAGGATTGGTGGTGAAATACGGCTTCAAAGCCCCACTATCCTGTCCAAGGGCACAATAAATTGCTCTCACATTGGGAGTCTAACGAAGATAAAGGGAAAGGAATCCTCCCCTCAGTCTGGCATCCCAGTGCTGCTAATGAGTTGTAAGGATTACAGCAGCAGCCAAAGCACCTATATACCCTCTAAAGGAGGCTGTTTCAGTGGGAGCAAAGCTGAAACAGAATTAAACACTGTCAAAAGAGCCATTTTTTATGTACACCGCTGAATATTAACTTGGTGTCAGGTCAACTAGTTACAACCTATTGTAGCTCACTCCCTCCAGAGAGGAAATCTCAATGACAATACTCAGCTGATGACATTGAACAATCAGAGGGCACATCCAGCACAGCGTGGTCTTGATTTCAGTCAGTTTTCTCAATACTCCTCATTTTTAGACTTTTCACTTCTGAATACACTCAGTGTCACCAAACAAGTCAGAACTTCTAATGTCAATGCCGTTTTTCAGGGCACAAGCTATGCCAGCTACACTGTTATTTATCTTCATTCTAAAAGTGAACACAATGCCTGTTTATCCAGCTAAGGCAGTCCTACTTTCTTTCCCGAATATCTCTCCCCCATTCCCATGCACTGCAGACATGATCTTTTGTCAGTGTGCTCTAGGGTACATCAGGATTCATTTAAAAGTGGCGAATTTGTAACAATCTAAAACAGGAAAACTCAAAACAGGACCTTAAATTTCTGGTGCTGATAGTGTTAGTTATGAACTGATTCAGCACTGAAATTTTGCTGTACACTTCCAGTTCTCTGAGTGACTCTATTAACAAATGCCCTAATTAATTATGGAGTCAATTCCTGCAATCACCATGTACTCACCATCTCTGGTGTCTCTAACTGTTATCTCACAGTACATTTTACTATTAACAGGCCATAGAATGAAACCAGAAGCTCAGAGGAGAAAGCATCAACACAAATAAGCTGTAGGGCAAATGGAGAGAGAGGGAAAGCAGTTACAAAAATGCCCAAAATCCCATTTTATAAAGGGAGCATACAAATATACTAGAATGAACCTGAAGATAATTGCATTTAAAATTTTCTCCCCTGTTGGGTTGCTGAGACAAACACTCTTGGAGCTTCAGGGTTCACGTAGTCTAGTCAAAAACACAAACACAAGGGTTAATTAAAAAAAATAAAAAAGGAAAAATGGAGAAAGACGAGCAGAAGAAGCAACAGATAATGAGGGAATATTTGGCACATATACTAAGGGGGGAATCAACATTTCAGTCACGGCAAACCTTCCATCAGATTACTGAGGGAACATAACAAAAGGGCCATCTAGCTAGAGAAATTAAGTATATCTAACACAAGAATCAGGACAGGTAGTGATGATGAAGCATTGTTTTCATTCCATGTTAAATTTGATAGTGCACAGCATTTGTGAGGGAACAGCTAAGTTAAACCAGGAGCAAAGGGAGTCACTTAGAGATGTCAAGACATATGTCAAGTACATGTCATGAAACAGATACAAATGAAGAATTACTCAAATTTCCATGTGGTCTGGATGTGTTTCTACCACCCAAAATAAGGGCACACTGATAATGCCAAGACCCATGCAAAAGTCCCTATTACTGTTTGCATCAACTAATCTTTTTTATAACAGTTTATTCAAAATATTACTAATAAAAGCATGTTCTGCTGCTTTGTAATGCTCGGCAGACTCTAACTCTTTGTTCTTGCTATCTCCTGAATCTTACCCAGCCCATTTCCCACTTGCCAAATGTTTCTGCATCTTTCTATTCACTCCCAATCTCATCTCTCCTCTACTGCTCCCTTCTCTCTTTTCCTTCTCCCTCTCTCTTCCCAATGCCATTCATCATCCAACCCCACTCCCAGTTTTCCTTCCTTAACACCTTCTTACAACAGATAGACCAAGTCTAATTTTGTTTTCAGAGAAGAATATGTAATAATGAGTAAAGTCCTCCAATGCTTTGTGTATCTAGCTTGACTAGAAAAGCATCCCAAAATTTCCAATTTCTATTCTTAAAAGTCTTGAAAAAGAAACCTTTCCACTGTACAGGGAAATGAGCAAGAAATCTAGCATCCTTCACTGCATTTGTTGTCTTTCCAACATCTTTGGATTACACAGATTGGATACATTTCAGGAAAATGACAGTCTTATTAATGCAAGTAGTATATGGTTGGTGAAAAATGTGTAAAAGTGAATTAGTATTTAAAATGACAGCAGCAGTTATACACATTTAGAGAGTTGGTTCTTGCAATCACAAATGAAATACAGTAGCCACATACTTTATGGCAGCAAGAACACTCAAGGAAAAGCTATCGTATGATACTGCTAGGAGAGACTTCTAATGATTATTAAAGTAGTGAGAAAACCCAGAGTTTAAAGCAGAGGTGATGTATCAGAGTCCTGTTGCTTCTGAAACTACAGGAGCACATGCTGACCCCCTTCAGATTTCCAGTTCTCAAGTCCATAGAAAACTCAATTAATAAAATCTCCCCGAACCAAGGTAAAAAACCACATTTCCCCCGTGTCCATGCAGTGGCAAAACACCTGGATAAAAAAAAATGATATGTATCTGCCAAATTTCCTTTTGCATTACCTGTATGGAAGGCTTATCTCAGTATTTGGATGAGAACTTTATACACACAGCAGCACTAGTACTGTAATACAGAAAATTAAAAAGTCTGTACCACCAACCCTTATAACGTTAGGGACATAAATAGGATTGAGCTGCTTATGTAGGAAAAAATTCTTTCCAGACAAGAAGAATTACTTTACCATCAAGAACATGTACTTAAAGATAAGAGTAAGCAATTCAAATAAAATATCTGCCATACCATGATGGGAGCATCCCTCTCTTCACACACCTCCTTTCTGCGTACCCCAGAACAGGCAGCTCCTTCCCCTTTTGGTTGGCTGGGCAAGTGTATCCTATGGTGTCCCAAGTCCCTTGGCAGGACACATCTCCTACATTGTGAGACAGTGCAGGTGATCAGGGAATGAAGCAAAAGCAACATCCCATCATCCTCGTTACAGATCTAAAGCCCATATGAATTCAGACCACAACCAGACCTCATTCGCTTCGGTCCCTGAGAACACACACTCCCATCTGCAGCAAACCATACCATTTCCCAAACACCTCTCAAAGTTTATCCTCATTCTAATTTAAATATTCAGAAAGATATCATCTTGGTGCACCACAAAGGTAGCCAAGGAAGAAACCAAAGTTGATTTTGTTTTTTTTTTCCCCTGGTTAAAGCTTATTTAAGAAAAGGAAAACAGAGTTTAAGAAGAGTCATTGAGCCTCCCCCTCCTTCCAAATACTGCTTTCCACTTTTAAATCGCTGCGTGCCATCTGGATGAGCACCTTATCACTAGCCAACAGGGGGAATTCAATGTTTGTATTTATATTTGCATTTATATGGCATTTTCATACACTGTATCTCAAACCACTGACAGAGCAATGAATCACAGACCTGGGGAGTGGTGACTACACGCGCCGCGGCAGCAGCATCGCACAAATGGTACAGCTGGAAACGCTTTGGGTGCTAATTAATCTTGGCTGCTACTAATTCAGAGAGAGGAGGACCTGGCTTGACAGACTTGGCTCTGCCTTACAGTTTGGAGGATTGCTCAGAGACACAGCATTTAAAAAATTTGCTTTGGGAATGCCTGACATAGCCTTTCATTGAGAGGATGGGACCAGCACAGTGCTCTCGAAAGTCAGCTTGTGCTGTAGATGCTTGACTGAAGTACCATAGCATACTATGGGGTTCAAGTAATTTTTTTCTCTTATTTGAAAATATTAATAGAGCACATCTGAGATGTTTGGGAACTTAGAAAATCAGTTCATTTAGTAGGTGGGCATTCGGAAAAATCACTGAGTGTATTCATGAGGGGAGAAAAACCCAACAACAAATAAAAACACCAAAGAAAACCCCCCACAGCAGAATTACTCAACTTTCAAAGGATGACAAGAATATAAAATTCAGTCTGCTCAAAGTTTGGCTCAGGCTATTTGCAAAACCTGAATATGGCTTGGAAAACAAAGGGATCAGACAAGAGCATGTGATTCTCATCCCTCTTTGAGATTCAGAGCTGGTGACAGTGCAGATATGAGACCACTGTTAGGAGCAGTAAGACCTGTTCTGCTGTAGGGACTAACCCAGTGATCCTGCAACTAATAATGCAGCCACTTAAGAGGTGCACATCACTCTGCTTCCCACAGAAACTGAGGCACTTCCAGGGTCACTAAAGCTGCCCTGTGCTGTCAGCAGGGAGGAATTGCTGTATTCGTGAGGCCAGGATTCCTGCAGGACAGCCCCTTTTATGTGATGGAAAGGAGTGGGAGTGTCTCCCAACAGCCTCCTCCTGTGCCTCATGCAAAAGGTTGCCACATCAGAGCCCCAAATAATTCATGTTTCTCATTTCTCAGCCCTCTCATTCTGTCCCCCTCACACCAGCAAACTCAGCTGTACTGCTGAGACTGCAGACTGCTCTGATTAATTGCTCTCATTACAAGCTCATTTTTTAAATTTCCTTTCATTTTAATGCAGAACTTTTCTCTGGAACCTGAATTGTAATAAGCAAAAAGCAGCAATAAGTATGAAAACAGGTCCCAGTGGCTGGCAAGAAGTGACGGCTTCACCAAAGGGAGAAAAATGAGAGGCAGCCCCTCAGAAGAGAGGAGCTAATGATGAGCAATCACAAGCCAAGTGACCTGCAGACATCCATAACAGGGGCTGGCACTCATGAGAGGAACAGCAAGAAGCAGTACTGCAGAAGGGCCATGGGAAGTGCCCTAGAAACCTGGACAAACCCTGCCCTGCTTCAGGTGCTGCTGGAGAGGTCAGATAATGATAGGGGCTACACACCAAAGGACAGGAGAGGCAAGTGTCTTTATAGAAATGGCACATTTCCAGCAGGATTTTCTTTGAGATAAGTGAAAAAGATAAGATGAAACTCCAAGCAGTTCTCGGAGGTGAATCAGAGGACTTGCTGTGGACTTACCAGAAGCAGGGAGAAATAGCAGATATCAGTCTCTCTTCACTTTAATGCTGACAAACACTCCCTTTGAAACGGAATGAATGTGAATGTGAACTTGAGAAATTAGGGGGACAGAAATATGTTTTTTTCTAAATGGATGAAATGCTGAAGTTACTGAATACAGCAGTCCCAGGCTGTTATTCAAATGCACTGCCAGTAAAAGGGTGCACGATGATTGTTCTTTATGGATTGTTTTCCACAAGTTCAATACTCAAGAAAGGAATATTGTTCGATATCAGGCTTGAATGCATAAGCTTACACCTCTATCACAACAATTTGGCTGTACTGAGGTGTAAATTATAATTTAACTTACCTTGCCCTGGCATATTCTGGAGTCATCCAGTTGCTATGTGTTCGAAGTTTTGGTGTCACAAATCAAAGGTTCTTAACAACCACTGTTGATTGTGGAAAAGAAAGAATAAAGTCTGTCTATTTTATGGAATAATATACTGTTTATTACTGAATACTATTTGCTGTTTGAATACTACTAACAGGGTGAGAACCAGTAGAAACATGATACTGCTGTAAATCTCCAAATACAGGGAGGCAGATCAGGAAGAAGTTTCCATTTTCTCCAAACAACATTCCCATTTCATCACTGGCAGACACAATTCAAGGCAGCCATTGTGAGCTATAGAAATAATACAGCTCCTCCGGTTATGAAAACAGAGTTAAGAAAAACCCAAAAGAGGTAAAAACACAGGTCCTGAGTCTAGATTGCCTTACATTTGGTGTTCTTCCCATTGTAACAAAGAAGTGATAATTTGCAACACAGGCCACATGTAAAGTTATGCTAATTTAAAGTACAGGAGCACTTAATACAACATAATGTTGCAGTTATTAAATACTTACTGAACCCTAACTTCAAAATCAAAATTTTTTGCAACACATGAAGGATAAGGTATTCCTGTATTTAGTGAAATGGATCATTAGCTGAATGCTCAGTAAACAGCAAGCTTGCCCTTGACCTTCCTTGCCACTAGACACCTGCTTAGCAGTCATTTATGGATGCTTGACTAATAACCAGTTCATCTCTATGTTCAATCCTTGATAGCTTAGACTGCCTGACATTTCTCAGTTGCTCTGCATTGATGTATGCTATTGAAAAACAAGCTAATCTACCAGCCCTGTTTCTTTGTGATCATGCTCTGCATTTCCCAGTCCTTAATTTTTGCCAATTAAAATGAATTCTTTAAGATTCACAGCCCAGAAATCCGATGTTCCCTGACATCTCAAGCTGTGGTTTGGTTCAGAGACAGAGGCAATTCCTCCAGAAAGCCCAATCTGACACAATCAAACACATCTTGTCAAAGTCCTGCTAATCACAACCCTGCACTTAATCACATCAGCTTTTTCAGATAACTCCAGACAGTATTCCATTCGGGGATTCTTAAAAAGCTCAATATAACCCAGTATTCAAATAACCCAGATCACAGCTTGTTCATCAATTTGATGCTGCTTTCTGCAAATATGTCATTATTCATTAAAAATGGTGTCATAATTTGATATGCAAAGTTTCTGAGAACTTGCTTACATTCTGCAAGTTGCCCGAATAGGGATCAATGTCTTGGGGAAATGCAACTGGTTTTCTGTTGTTAGTTTTTGCACGTCAATTAAAAATAACATTCCTCAACTGTTTAACTCTTAGCCACCCATGCACCTTGACCCTAAAGTTATATTACAGCTGCAGTGCAAAATATTACTTTGTCTCCCTGCTTCTCAGAGTCATTAATGAGCAGAAGACATTTTCCAGTAAAAAATTTAAACCAGGTAGAATGTCATGACTGTGAGATGAAAGTAAGGTTGCTCATAAAGTAGCTGCAGGGGATGAGAGAAATCTCTTCACAGGAATGCCTGTGTGCTGCACAGAGGTGCAGGCAGTATCATGCCACACCACCACTTCGTTTACAAGACCAACTTTGAAGGAAAGGAAACAGAGACTCTGCAGCCCCTCAACAGGAGTCTCTCAAAGCAACCAGGGGTGTCTTGTATCTCGAAGAGCTGTGTAAATGCAACCCCCGCCGAGTTCAGCAGACACCCAGAGAGGCAAAGTTAGCCTGTGCTGTTCAGGGCCAACAGCTATATTTCAAGCCCCAGCTGCCCCTGTTTTCAGTTAGTGGGAGTACTGTAAATCCCCACACATTAATGAAATGAGAGTGAGGTTTGCTGACTTTAGTGATTAGTAGCACTTTAACTCCTGCTTCCCAGTAGCCCTAGTAACCAAACAGCAAAATACATGATAGGCAAGCCCCCAGATGCTCTCATTAAAAACTTCCCATGATTTTAATGTTATTTAATGGAGAAAATAGTTTTAAAATATCCAGCTATTTTCAGTGTATTATAACCTTCAAAGCTTGCATGCCTTCAAAGGGAATTTCCACTTCTCCTGAGAGTTATTATTTAAATCAAATATTATTAAATAATATTAAATCAGTTCATTTGCAAAGAAAATAATTAAAGTCACACTAGGTATAAGAAGAAGAGGATGACTGATCTGACCTTTTAATTAAATGATTAACACTAGTCAGCAACAACACAGTGAAATGACAAAGGGAAAGTGACCTTTTTACATCTTCACTAAGAGTGGAAACAGGGCACCATCAGCATTTAAAGCTTTTCAAATTGTAAGTTATAGAACCACTCACCTCAAAAATCATTCATAATTACAACCTTCCAAGTTATATATGGAATACATAATCTGCTCAGTGCATGCAAAAATAGCTATTCTCAAAAGTGACCAAGAGAAAAAAGGTCAGCCTGTCATATTTTACTAGTATTTGTCTTAAAGTCTACAAAATATATTCCTATGAAACAGATGGACTCTGCATCAGTGACTCTGTCAAAGCCATTATGAAAGTAAGTTACCAAAGTGTTTAGATATAAACTGGACTACTCAGTGAAGCCATGAATACTTAACACTAAAAGTGAAAGACATTGTAGAGCTTTCTTGCCTAGCTATAACTCCACTCTTATAAAAATAAAGGCAGAAATAAAAAAGGGGGGGGATGTCATCACATAAAGAAATTGAAAGTTGGCCAAGACAAGGAAAGTAAATTTCTTTTAAAGACTTCTTTAACTTTCTGTATTTTGAACTATAGCTTTCAAATTGAATTAATCTCAGCCTGAAAAATAGATTAAGGTCTTCCTGTTATCTTAACACAAGGAATTTACAGATTCTATGCGTTTACACCTTGAATGAAGCAGAGATAAAAGAAAATTGAAACTTACAGACTTTTTTTTTCTGGCTTAGTGGGCTATTCCTTAAATAAACTTCATAGGCTTCAAGCACACAGTGACACTCAAGTATCTGCAGTAGCTATATAGCACATAGCTCTGAAATGTATACTGCCAAATATATAGTCTGCTTCTACAATTTTCTTGTAAACCAAGTAGGAGGCAAGAGTATATCACATTATGAGCTTCATTTTTATTCAGATCCTCTGATCCAGTCATATTCTTTCCAAGCAGCACATCTAATCTAACATCTGGAATTTTGTTTTACACTGTTTTCTATGACTGAATAGGGCTAAGACTATAAGTTCTGGCAGTATTTTTGGACACCAACACAGTTCTAAAAGAAGGCCAAACCATACTTCTATTTTCTTTGATAACACCTGGCCCTTTAGCCAAGATCAAGGGCAGTATCAGTTCAATACCTGAGACACTTTCTCCCAGGAGACTCAGCTCTGCACTAAAAGAGGACTCGATATTGAAACTTTTCCATGACCTTGTATTAATAGCCAAGTCATTGAAGTGCATGGCCTTATTATGGATCAGCTGGAGCTTCTTTAACCCATTTTAGTGTCCCAGCTTTTAGCTGTACATGGTTTGGACTCCTATGTTTATTTTGATCATCTGTTTTTCCATTCTTTATCACATAAGGGTGGTATATATACCTCTCCAAGGATGAATCCCAGTACAACTACAGTAAACTATATGAGCATCTATATTTTTACAATATTTTATAGGTTGCATTTCATCATTTGCTTGCTTATCTGTTTTTCTGTCAACACAGACATAACTTCTGCTTCATTAGAATAATTTCAAATATAGGAAAACACACATAGAAAAAACCCTATTTCATTTTTATTTCATTTAAACCGTATTCTTTGAAGTCTGCAGCACATATTTAGTTGCATACCTTTGCAAAAATCCATCCAAACACAAGAGTGAAATGAGCTGTACAGATGTTCCATATAAAAAGAAATCAGTAAAAGCTCTACTACATCTGACTTTGAGTCTGACTTCTACTGCACGAATATACAGCCACCTTACATTGATAAAGCATTTTCAACTAACAGAACATCCAATTCATTGATATTGTGTATTTTTGTAGTTATTTCCTCCTGGGAAAAAATGAGATCGAAAATATAAACTGTACACCTAAAAAATGCAAAAAGTCTGTAGGATTCTCTTAAGTCAGACATTGCAGCATCAGACATATAATACATCTCTGTCTAAGGGAGCTCACATGCAGACATTTTGTTCCTCAACTGTTTAACTGTTAGGACAGTTAATTAAAATAATAAAAAAAAAGCCTATAGTTCTTTGTTATCTTAAGAAGAATTTCCAATATGTTACTTTGAGATTTTGACCAGGATGACAGCTTCCTGACTGTGCCAAGAAGTTATTGGCTTTTGTGGATTTTTTTGACCTCTGCAACAATAATGCATAAAAAATAAAGAGAAAAAACTTACCTCTTTATTTCTAACTTATCGGGGGTTTGTTATCTAACCCTGAAGTGAAAGAAATTCTACGCACTTTCCCACATTTGTTTCTCATCTTTGCAAATCCCAGTGGCTCCACAGTCTCAAATGTGAGATAATCTGTAGATCAATGAGGGCGGATGTAAAACTCTTGCTAAGCCATGTTTTCCCAGCTGGGGGTAAATTCACTTGCCTGTATGTAAAATTTCCTAATTAGAAATGTCAAGTCTCTGTTAAAAGCTTCCAGAAATTGATGCTGAGCATTACGAAAAGTTAACTATTCCATAGCTGTGTCTTATCTGACTCATCAGGAGAAACTTTCCCATATTGTTTATAATTAGGGCTATACTGACGGAAGAATTTCAGAATTTTCCCAGGTGGGGGTTTCTGCCTATCAGCCATAACAACAGCCCTTGGGATGTGTCCCAGGAGGATCAGAGCTCAGGCTTTGGGCATTCATGGGGGGTAGTTGCTCAAGTCCCAGAGACCCCACCATAGTTCTGACTCCACTTCAAATAGACAAATTAGGAAACCCCTTAAATACCACCCCACTAATATAGTCTTCAATACTGTTCAGCTCAGAGAGGAGCAGGGCAGTCCAAACTATGTAATCCCTAGGTTATAGAAATGAGAACAAAAATCTGGGGTTCTTTCAGTGTTTATCTTCATGTCCTTACCATTGGTGATGGATCTACGGAAATTCTGATTTCAGTGTGAGACTGGTAAAGGTAAGATAACATATTTAAAATTAATAACCTGTCCTCCAATTATGATGGACTTTTCATCACTATTACATAGTTATGCTCTAGATGGTTCTTTGTAATGTTACTGTATTTCCTGAATCTCTCTATAATTGGAAGACATTTTAGAATAAGGGCACAGTTAAAACAGTAACAATTTTCCTGTGTTAAAACTCTCTTATTGTTCAGAACGATTTGGTAAAATTGCAGAACCTTGACATTGGTGGAGGTGGAAAATTACTTTAAAGATATGCACAGAGCAGAGTCCTGACTCTCTATTACAAACCACTAACAAGTTCCTTGGGGCAGAGGTGTTGACCAAGCCTTGTTCGAACATGGTGTAACGCCAGAATCACAGCCATGGCATTCAGTTTACCCCTATTTCAGCTGAGGAGTTTTTGTCATGAAAAAACCTGATGCCTAGACTCTGAAATTGAAAATTCCTTTGAATAACTAGAGACAAATTCAAGGCATTATAGTCATTTTACGCTTCTTCAAAGAAAAAGAAAATTTGGAGTTGTGTTCTCAGTTAAGCTGAAACTAAATAGGATAAAGAAAAAAGAAAATTATAACAAACACCTATGAAGGTTTTCAGTCAGATATTTTCTGAACTGTGAGTCAGAAAGTGGAACCTGTTAATACAAGCTATATTGTGAGTCAATCTTGCAACTGTCATCAACATTTCACCTAAATGTAACAAAATACTCAGAAATTTAGACAGGTTCAGCTCTCTCCAGTAGACATTCAGGGCAAAAGAAAACTCAAAAGCCAAGGAGAACGAGGCCCTGCTGCCAACCTCACTCATAACACCCAAGAAATACATTATTTATACCTGTTTATCCAAAGAGAAATCTTGACATATACCTGAACAAATAATGCCAGAAGTCACCTGCACCTTCTTTTGTGCATCTGAGCTTTCTAATATAGTATCAGTAATTGTCCTCCCTGCTTAGGCTGATAGCTATGGAATAACCTGTGTTTCACTCCCACTTGCAGAGTTCTAGTTATTGCTATGATTAGGTGGTGAATAAGTATAGGGCTTCAGGCCTTGAGTGCTATTCTCTCCTTAGGAGCAATCAAACAACTGAACTTCATTCTTCGTAAAATGACTGGAAAGCCTGAACTTGTGCTCATATTTTCTCTCTTATGGAGGAGAGAGTAAAAGTTAAATCAACGTGAGGTTTTTGTCACACTTTAAGTGAAATAACTGGCTAAAATGTGATGTGTCTTCCACATTGTGAAATGGCTTTCAAATAATGAGAAAACATGAAAGTGGATGCCACGAGTAAGTGAAGTGTTTCCCAGGAAAACAGCAGTTTCATTACAGGAAGAAAAAATAAACACATTTTGGAAAGGCAAATACATTTGGACTGTAAACAGGGGTCTGAAGGGTTGTTCAAAGGCTCACCATTTGATACTAGTGCTCCTACATAACAAATACCCTTTTGTTCTGTTTCATTCTACTTATACATAATGGCTACTTAGTGGGTTTCAAAGACAAGTAAGAGAATAATTGAAAAAGGAACTAAGATGGGTTATGTCCTCAGTGAAGTTTCCATTTAAGAAAAAGCTACTAAAGCCTGGTTAACCTGCCCTTAAAGGAATAAAAGTTAGATGGGCTCCAGTGACAGTAATTAAGATTAAGAGAGACCCTTCTCCTCACATCATTCTAAAAGCAGATTACGGTTACAGCAGAAAAATAAAAAAGTGTAGGGGAGTATTTCTTCATACAGTGCAGAATGAGCTCGTGGCACTCACAGAGCAGGGCACAGTCACTGGTGGGAAAGGCAAGAGGTGATATCTGATGTTCCCCACAGCAAAACTGGCAAACTCGGGAGGAGCAGGTAATCATGTGTTGGCTCTGAGTGAGAGGTGATCACCACAGGAGCTGGAAGAGGAAATCCCCCCAAGAATGCTGAATAATAACCTCTGAAGCACCAGTCTCAGATGTCTCTGTATGAAGAAAGCTGGATATCGATGGTGATATTGTGCCATTTCTTGTGATTAGATTACTGTATGTCTGAGGTTTTTTCCTTTAAGTAAGACCTTCCCCCAGTCCCACACCCCAAATAAACGAGAACAGAAATTGCTTTGTGCCAGGAACTAGAGATCTGATGAGTTCAGGAAATGAAATATTAGCTTGCTAGGAATAAAATATTTCAGAGCAGGACAGAACTATGGTTTCGTCCTTTCCTTTGCTGGGGGATGGAGTGCCAGCAGGCACTTCTCTGCTGCCCAGCACGTGGCCAGAGGGGTCTGGCATGGCAGTGGGCAGGGAGCCTGGCAGATGTTCAGCCTTCTTGGGCACTTGGAGTTCAAACTGCTCATTATCTCCTGCAGAATGAAATCAGCATGTCGTAGAGAGTTGAACAATATGTTGCACTGACCGGTGGCTGAAAGAGCTCCCGGGGCCACCTCGCTGAAGAAGAGTTAATAGATTTGAGCATTAGACTCCTGGGGGTCTCTGCTGGCACGAGGCCATTGGTAACAGGCATCACAATTGTTAGTCACTGTCATGAGGTGATTTAATTAGGTACTGAGTGAACAAATGTATGGCACTGGGTTAGGTAAACAGGGAGAGGAAGCAAACGAGGACAATAAAACCAAAGCCTGAATCGGAGACAGCTAAGAATGCAGCGATTCCACCCTATAAAACTTCAATAATATCTTTAACAAGAAGCCTAAGATTAGCCAAAAATATAGTAACCTCTGGCTGTTTGTTGCTTCACTGTTTGGAATCAGCTGAACTCAATAAAAAAAAAATCATTTAACACCAGTATGATAGGCTGAAAAAAAGACTAATAAAAAACTAATTCTTTCCTTCATCTCAAACAAAAGTTCTCTCATGTTCTTTCAGAGATCTGTTAAAATGAGCCATGACTTACTGAGGTGAGTCATTGTTACAAACGAGAAAATGCCACATTGTCAAAAAGTAGTTCTGAAACTCGGGAGAAACTTGCAGTTTGGGGAACTTATTCTCATTTCTCACTGACTGAAGTTTTCACAGATTTTAATTAGATATCTATCATTCTCATAATCACTACTGTAATTAGAGCGAGTTATGAAATACTGGAAGTGGTTCTTTGTTATTCAAAGTTAAAAGAAAAAAAAAAACGGAGACAGATTTTTAGAAACCTCAAGTTCCTGTACTGATAGTGACCATTGACTACATTGGACCATAGGAAATTCTGACACAAACTCAGTTGTGACCAAGATGCATCTATACAAATCAAGATTTGGGCTGGCATTTCACTATTGCAAGAATTAATTCTACACAGTGAATTTCCACACACACCCTTAAAATTTACCTCCAGGTACACATTGCAGTTACTTTCCATCACTAAAGTATTGATAGTTATGTGAAGTGTGTTACCCAGAGGATATAGAAAACAGTAGAAGATAACTCTGACCATAAATGTATTTGTTAAACACCACTAAATTCAGAAGAGGAGTAAAGGTGCACATGTAGGTAGGATTTTGTCCTCCGCTAAAATGACTTGTTTAAACTAGATTTAATAATAAACAGAAAACAAACCCCTTGGTAGCTATATGCCTACTCATCTCACCTTGCACAAAACAGACTGGATGAAAAATAAGGCTCAGTTTGCAGTGTACATTTCCAGCATCAATGCAGAGACAACCTTACTTGACCTAAATCCATCCTCTGGAAGCAAGCCATACTAGCAACTTTACATAGAGGTATAAAGTGAGTACTTTCATTAAAGGCTTTAAATAATGGGCATCAATTAATGTACCCTGCCCTCCTACCATCTCACAGACAGAGAACACTTTGAAAAAGACTACCACAGGCCCTTTAAACTGCACAGGGAATTTTACATTATAAGGCAAAAAAAAATAGCCAGTCATTCTGTCACTATGAAAGTGGCAGAGTTCTTTTGATTTTGACATATCTGTTGTGCTGTTAAACAGAATAACAACCTTATGTTAAATGAAGGCCCTTTGAAAGGTCCACATATTTTGCTTTTCTTCAGGAAAGAAAATAAAAAATTTGAAACCATGTGCCTGACTATTCATTAGAAACTGAAAATCAGCCTCGTAGCCACAAGGGAGCCAAAACTTCCAGAATCGTTATTCCATTCCTTTTGATTTGTTTCTAGCAAATGGATCTCTAGGAAAAAATGTGGCTACTTACCATGATATTCCATACCAGTCATTTACTCTCAAAATCAGTATGTCACCAGGCAAATTTATGCCATAATCTTTTTTTCCTTTACCTGCACTACTTAGGAATCACCAGAGACTGCTTTTCCTCTTTCATCAGAACTACAAAGATTCAATCTGGTGACCTAAAAACCTAAGCAAGCCTAATAGGAAAAATGAAAGTTTTCCAGAACAATGACTATGTCACTCTGAAATATTAATTCCTCCAACAGGAAGCTTATTCCAGCACAAGACATTGAGTTTGATTCAGCACTGAAGAAACCCAGTGCAACGTGTCTCTCCAGCCTAAAATCCAACCTGCTTCAGTGAATTATCATCAGCACATATTATCTGTTGTATTGAGAAGCCTTAGTTATTAAATGGCCCAGAGCTGCTGCTGTGGCAACTGTTAGAGCAGAGACCACAGACAGACCTCACTGACTGGAAGATAAGATTATCTTCCTATTATGAAAATGTGAATAATTCTGAATATAATTATCCTAATAAACAAAGACTAAAAAATAGGAAAATGCCGTAGATTAGCAGGTGTTAGGCACTAATGTGAAAGTTATTATAGCTCCAACTCAGTACGAATACTACTTTTGGAAATAATACACCTCATTTTATACCATGTTGGGAAAAATGAGGAGCTCTCACAGCTCAAAGACATTTATTTGTCTGTGTCCTTCAAGCCTCTGAGCTTTGGGGATACATACAGAAGACTTGAGGTCAATACTAAATATTGTTTAGGTCAACCGCAAAAGTCCAATATTGTTCCTGAAAAGAGAAAATAAACAAATGCTTTTCTTAAAGCAGTCTCTGGGATTTCTATTTTTATTCCCTCTCCTAAGGGAGCATGATTAAGCAGATATTATTCACTAAGTTTTCAAATTAAATATTTGTGAGACAAAATATTATTTAACATAGATTTAATAACATTTCTTTTGAGAAAATGTGTTAGAAGGGACACATTATCCATATTTATTTATTTTATTTATTTATTCCCTCTAAACAAATGCATATTTTGGCTGTAGCTTTCTATATTCTTACCTCCATCTGGCACTGTGCTGTGGAGCAAATAGATTGAGAGATGCAGCAATACACATAACCTTTAGCTTAGCTGTTATCACAAGGAAAACAGTTACCGTTGCTATGGTTGTTTGGTCAAACTGTCACCCCATATCAAGATTGTTAGTATTCATACCTGATAAAAAGATATCTTAAGAAAAGAAGAGGGGGGAGTAAAGCAAAATGCTCCATAGAAGGCAACACAATTCTCATCTAATCTCTTTAAAAAATCTGCTGCACTAATGCTAGCCTATATGCCTATCACTGAAATCACATGAGACTTCAAATAAGGGTAAAGATAAGTAGAAAATAATGAAATATAGAACATCCTTGTGTATTTTCTCTGATTACAGTGATGTTTAGATTTTTATTTGTGAACCACCCATAAGGTATTTTCAAGGTCAGAAAAATACTGTCAGAAAAAAAAAAAAAATAAAAAAACCAGGGATGATTTTCAAGTACATCTAAACTGCATTAAATCTCTGAACTATATGCTCTACAACCTGAAACCAATCCCTTATGAGACTATTATTTCTCAACAACTTGTTAGTCCTGCTTTGTACATAACCTTGTGAACTACTCATCTTTCTGAATAACTACCCTCAGCCCTAAAGGCACACAAAAAACTTTTACGATCAGACTTGAAAATTTAAATTAAATTTTGTTTCAGATACAGCTCTACAAAGCAAGCGTTTCAAAGTATTCCTCAAGGTAAACTTTCAGAAAGTTCAACAGTCTAAAGAGTGAAATATGTGAGTCCAAACAAAATTAACCAGACACCACAACAAACCTGAGCTCAGATACAAGCAGAGTGTTTTTTACCTCCAGATTTCATATTAGTGGAGATGCCACCCCACACACACACCCAGTGAGGGCCAAAGAGGATTACATAAGGCTCCCATTAAGCACAAACACATTACAGACCACTAATTCACACTGACAAGATGCTTTTTGCTGCTCTCTTTCCTCCCTTATTCTTTTTTCACAGGACTACTCAGAGCCAAACGCTGGTTATTCATCTCTGCTACAAGGATGACAAAGGCACAGCACAGCCCTGGGACATGTCCTTCCCAGAGACCCCTTCTGGTGCTCATCAGCTCCCCATGTTCTCACCACATATTGTCTTTACTTTTATGGTTCAAGGTCTACAAAAAATGTCAGCAATGGTCCTTGTTTGCTTGGAAACTCCTGAACCTCCCAGGTGTCATTTCACACTGGTCCCTATGGAGCTAATTCCAGTGATTCACTGTGGCTATTTCTCCTGCAGCTGTTGCCCATCACTTGGAAGGCTGCTTGCTAAAGGCTGTGTTGGTAAAAAGGAGGAAAAACTTTACTGCTTATTTCAAAAGCTCAGGTGACAAACCAACATTCCCTTACCTCCAATACAAGTCTTTCTTAACACCTAACTGAACACTGCTCACGAGGGACCAAGAGTGTAATGACACTGTTGTGTAACAAACCTCATCGGCTTCTCAGTCTCCATCACAGCCCAAGCCTCCAGAGCACTTCTCTGTACCCACAAGTCATGTACTGATGCACTCTGCTCATCCAGCTGCATCTGCAGCAAGGCACAGAAGGTTGTCAGAGGAGCCTATTTTCCAAAATATTCATTTGTTCTGCTGTCTTCAGGAAATAGGATACTTATTCCTGCCCTTGCAGCCACTATTTTATCTGTTAGCTTCAGTGTGAAAGGGTGAGAAAGGTTGTTTTATTCCATCCCAAGAACAAGGCACAGAAACTGTGCAGGCAGAGCACTGATTTGTGCCTATTGCTGCAGATAAACAAATGCATATGTAAATAAAAGCAGGCTTATTTAAAACTGGTGACAAACTTTGTTCTTTCTGGTGTTCTAAGACAGGCCTTTCATTTTACATAACTAAAACTAGTAGTCTCTTTTAACACTTTCCTAAAAATTCATCCCAAAACAGTGTTTTAGGTGGAGTTGCCTCCCACATCAGAAGTGATAGTCCACTACTTTGCCTCTGCACACTATTGCTATCCAGCTCACGGGTGGATACGGATTAAAATACACCCCAGCAGCAGTGAAACACAAAGATAAGGCTGTTATTAAAAACATGGAGGTTGAAAGCTACAGAGTGCCATCTTGTCCTGGTAATGTATACGTGCTGCTCCAGTCTTCAGCATTTTGGTAGTCTTTTCTGGCTCCATCCTAAGGCTCCAAATTTTAGCTTGGACAAGTCTCAAGCTTGATTATTACAGCATATAAGTGGCCACTTGTGTGTTTTGGGAAGTCAAGAGAAAAACAGTATGCTGGCAGTTAAAGATGTTTATAATTTTTGAAGAAGTGAGGGGTAGGCCATAATAGGTTCTCTGGAAGCAATCACAGCACAGTATATTTAAGAGTAAAGAGAATAATCACTTATATCAGCAGGGTAGGCAAGATTTCCATTTGCTCTGACATCAATGCATTTATTGAGTTAGTGTTCCTGAACTTGGTATACTAATTTATTTTTTACAGTGATTAGACCCCACTGGGAGAAAAGAAGAGAGAAGGTGTGAGGCTGACCACCTCTCTGATGAGCAGTGCTTAATACAGTTTACAGAAACATTCTTCTCTCTCACACACAGTCAGTGCCACTTAACAATGCAGGTAAATCAAATCCAAAAGAAGAAATGCATTAGAAACACAAAAGGAAGAAAGTCCAAGCAAATGCCTATTTATGATTCTATTGTAGATGTCACTCAGACAATGAACAAGATTTTGTTCTCAATTCTTTCTCTTTAATAAAAACTTGAGGGTCTATAGAAAAACAGAAAGCTCTAATCAAATCTCAAAACAATTTCCAGCTATAAAAGAGCTGTGTGTTGTGAAATACAACATAATCAAACCCAAGTATATGTTGCTCAACTTAAACTACCCCTCTAAGTCTGCCTGAGCTTCCTGTTAGCCATGCCAAACTAAGCTCTGTAAGTCTTCCTCCAAGCTTTTGCAAGCATAATAAACTTCTGTGGAAAGTAAATAGATGTATATGTTTGTAGTGAGTCAGGTGAGGAGGAAGGGAGGTGTCTGAGCACACTGGTGTTCTTGATGTGCTCTGAAATCAAAGCAATTATAGATAATTTTCTAAACTTGGAGCCAGTGAGAAATACCATTGCAGCAATAGGGGGGAAATAAATTAGGAAAAGACAACACTGTAACAATGGAAACATAAGAACAATTATCCTTCTGGGCCATTATATATTCAAACGAGGATGAGAAATGGTAAAAGCTAAGTCAGCTCTAGCGTGTCAAGCTATTAAAGTTACTTTATATATGGAATGAAGAACAGAGACCAGCACAAAGCTGGAAGGAAAAGAAGCTGAAACACAAGGGTAATTGTAGGGTCAGGAAGAATGGGGATGAGCTCTGAGCTCTCTGAACTTTGCTGTACCATACACAGGTACAGCTACTGAAGAATGAGATGTTAATAACAAAAAATAATTGGAGAAGAAGATAAATGGCCATCCCACATCTTCTACCAACTCTGTCTAAAGATGCCGATTTTTAGAGGGGTTATTTATTGTAAACAAACAAGGGAAAGGTTAGGTGACTACAAGCTTCACTTTTTGTTGAGTTGGAAAATTAGTGCCATGGCTGTTTTAGGACTCGACAAATGACTCTGCTCTCCCCAAGTTGCTCTGTTCTGGTTTTCACTGCTAAGCCAGGGACAGCTGGTGCATCCAACCTCAGGACAAGGGGCCATGAGGCCCCTGGTGGCACCGTGCCCCCACCTGCCCAGCAGCCAGGTGAGGTGCTCAGCAGGCAGTGACAGCCACAGAGATCTTCGAGAGAATTTCAGCAAGGTTTTGTTCTGAAATGCAACAGCTTATTCACTTCAACAGCAGATGCTTTCTGTGTTATCCCCTAAAGCAAGGAAGTTATTAAACAGCCAGCCAAACCCTCGATCCAAGGGCTGCCAACTGGTGGTCATAACACTGAGTTTTCTATTTCCCTCTCACATCATCTTTTATCATTACTACCCATAGTCTTCCTTTATGCCAATTTTTACCAGGAAATGGTAGGCCCATTCCACACAGTGTTAAAATGCCATCATTTTCATACAAGTTGAGAAATTAAACCAACCTAGACTGCAAGGGGAGATTTCACTCCCTTTACAGTCACACGTGTGAGCCCACACATCCTTAAACTGCCTGAGACTGGGCCTAATCCGAGCAGAGACCCTTATTAGCTGAGAGTGGAGTGCTGAAGACTTCAGCAAAATATAATTGCAAGTGGTAGATTGTAATAAGTGGTTCAACTTGGAAAAGCTCATGCTGATTCATGTGTAACATTATACAGAAAAGTCCTACTTGGCTTCACCTGGCAGAGACTCAGTAGTGTCCAAGGCACAGATGCCAAGTAACCCACATACAGGAGAGGAATTTACCTTTTAATTACAACCACTTCAGGATTTAGGTAACAGACTATAAAAGGTGTCACAGACATATGCATTTGTAAATTTCTGAAGACACACATTTTTTGCATCTTGTTTTAATCAAGATGCAGAAGACAGAAAAATAGCAACGCAGTCCACGTTTTTCAGTATTTGCCCCATTTTTTTGCTAGATGCTTTTTATAGACACTAGGTCCAAAGGGTAAAAATTGAAATTCTTAAGGCCAAAGCAGAACTAAAGAGCTGTTAACTGAGGGAATTAATCCATGGACTAATTTATAAAGTGACAGTGATACTGTAAACTTTCCATCATATGGAGTATTTAAAGGAACACCAATGTTTTTGTAAAGGATGTTTTTCCATTGAACCATGTTTACTCTGGTGTGGCTACAAGAACCTTGTATTTGGTATGGCAGCCCTAGATCGAACTGTACCCTTCAGAGGAATCTGTACCTCTTCCACTGAGGAGCAGAATCAGACCAGGTTATAAAGCTGAACTATCACTTCACTCCTCATATTTAAAAGCACAAATCCCAAAAATGTAAAGTAACAGAAATCTGGATGATACGTAAACCCTGTCATACAGAATAACCTTTCTATCTAAACCTCTCATTTGACAGGACTATGAAGAGCTACTTGATTTTATTAAATCAGGATAGTAAGGGCTGAGAGAAACTCTGAATGAATTCTTAAGACTGATTCTGGTCAACACACAAAGCTGATTTCAAGGTGACCTTCTGTCTGACCCTCCAGAGTAAGAAACTAAGATATGAGGTAGATATGTGTACAGGTGGGGGAAAAAAAAAAAAGGTAGAAAGATCCTCTCACTCAGCCTTCCCCTGATTTCGACCTTCCCTCAGACTCACAAAAAAGGGAAAAAAAAAGATAACCAACACAACTGCCAGCCAGACTTCAAGTCCTGTAAGTACAACTTGTGCACTGAAGATAGTGAGCCTTCCCTAGGTCTGGGCCTCTGTTTCTCTCCTGGTTTCTCAGCCACAGTGATGTGCAGCTGCATCTGTCATGAGGCATTAAGTTATGTCAGCCATTTAATGCAATAAGAGACACAACTGGTTCTGGCACGTAAGAAAACGACAAATCAGTCTAGAGAATTTGAAGAGACAGATTTCTGGAAGAACACAGGTGCAGAAGCTGGTCTTTAACAAAAGTTATTTCAAATGCCGGAAGTAAACAATAAAAAAGGCCATTTTACCCTAAGTAAATTTTAGAAAATAGGTTTTCTATCCAAATGTTTTGCTACAGCTGCAAGTCACAGATTCAAAAACTGACAAATAAGATTTCTTTCAAACTCCAACATGAAGTGAATGATAGAGAGTGAAAAAGATGGAGAATTTCATATCCATTAGGATTCAAACACTTTATTTTAATTAGGAATCAAGTGTAGACTATAATAAATTGCCCAGTCTGTATATCTCATTGAGTCTTTTGCTAAAAATTCAACTACTTGTTTGGAGTTGCATCCTCACAAAGGAATAAGCAGTTAACAAAGACTTTAGTGAGACTGCAAATTTTTTAGCACAGAGACTATCCCCCCTTTATAAAGTCACAATAAGAAAGGATATTGCCTCTATTATCAGTCTTTTATGTTCTGTCTTCAGTATCCCTTCTTGTTGGTACAAAAGGTGTTGGGTACAGCAGCACAGGTGTTAAATAATCCCATAATACCCTGTTACCAAGGTTAAGAGATGTTTTAACCAGCTCATATACCTTTTTTACTTCACTTTGCCACCCAACACATTGTCTCTTCCAATAAAATAATGGTTAAAAACAAAGAGGAGATTACAGAATCGCAGAATGGTTGGGGTTGGAAGCGACCTCTGGATACCGTCTAATCCAACCCCTGCTACCTACAGCAGGTTCACCCAGAGCAGTTGCACAGGATCACATTGTCCAGGAGGGTTTTAGATATCTCCAGAGAAAGAGACTCCAAAACTCTCTGAGCAGCCTGTTCCAGATGGAATTTTCTGTGTTTCAGTTTATGCCCATTACCCCTTGTCCTGTCACTGGGCATTGCTGAAAAGAGTCTGGTCCCATCTAGGCACCCACCCTAAAAATATTTGTATGCATTGATGAGGTCCCCTCTTAGTCCTGTCTTCTCCAAGTTAAAGAGGGCCAGCTCCCTCGGCCTATCCTCACAAGAGAGATGTTCCAGTCCCCTCGTTATCTTTAGTATCCCTCCAACTGGACCCTCTCCAGTAGATTCTTGTTCTTCTACCGTCTCCTCCCAGCCTTCCTCACTGAAGCATCATACAGTCTCCCACCTGAAGCCATGATATATTTTTTAGCAGTCTAGTCAAAGCTTCCCAGACTGAAACTCAGGCTGTGAGATCCTTCAAATGTAAGAGCAGCAGAAGCAGCCCCAGAGCTACAGCAGAAGAGAGGAGGGAGAAGATTCTTCTTTCATGCACAGGGTGTCCTTGGAGAATCCCTTCCATCTGCACACCTTCCACTGATACCAGTGGGAGCTAAGCATCAGGAGTAGAAAAATACAGAAAAATCGATGTTAAGAAAAAATTAAGTGCAAAATAATATTTTTTACACTAAAAAAGCAAAAACAGGGGAAAGAAAAAAACAACCAGAAAAAAACCTGTAAACTGTCATTAAAAAGTGGCTGCTGGCTTCACCCAAACACCCCAGATGCTTTTAGTGTCTGATTTTATTACCTCAGTGCAGCCTGGTTCACTGATGTTTTGCCAGTACTACAGATAATCTTTTGAAATCAAATTATATGTGTGCAACATGAATTATGCTTTTGGCTTACACTGCAGTAAAACTGCACATTTTGCATATTTTTTAAAGGAGGGGAAGAGCAAAAGAAAAAAAATAGAGAATTATATGTCAAAAACAACTTATCAGAGATGCAGATAACTCCAGACACGAGGCACATCTTAATTCACAGGGATGTATTATGTATTATCAGATACATAAACAGCATGTTTTATTCTTGGAAAGTTACTGTTGGCAGGAAACTATTCTAATATTTTCCGCAGGAATATAACATTGCTTGGAAGTAGCCAACTGTCACAGCACACTTAAAAGTTTACACTGGCAATATCCAAGCTTCTTCCAGTGACACACGGCTCACAGAATCACAGAATCTGCTGAGTTGGAAGGGACCCTAAAGGATCATAGAGTCCAACCCTCAGCCCTGCACAGGACCATCCCCAAGAGTAACTCTCCTGAGAGTATCATCCAGGCTTCTTGAGCTCTCTCAGCCTTGGTGCTGTGACCACTGCCCTGGAGAGCCTGTTCAGTGCCCAACCACCCTCTGGGGGAAGAACCTTTTTTTAATATCCAACCTAAAACCTGACACGACTTCAGACCATTCCCTCAGGAAGAGATCAGTGCCTGCCTCTCTTCTTCCCCTCACAAGGAAGTTGTAACTGCAATGAGGTCTCCCCTCAGTCTCCTCTTCTCCAGGCTGAACAGACCAAGTGCCCTCAGCCACTCCTCATATGGCTTCCCCTCAAGGCCCTTTCCCATCTTCATTACCCTTGTATGGATATTCTCAAAGAGCTTAATGTCTTTCTTATATTTCAGTGACCAAAACTGCCACAATATTTCAGGTGAGGCTGCCCCAGTGCAGAGCAGAGCAGGACAATCCCCTCCCTCGACTGGCCAGCGATGCTTTGCCTGATGCCCCCCAGGACACGGTTGGCCTTCCTGGCTGCCAGGGCACTGCTGACTCATGTTCAGCTGCTGACCAGGACCCACAGGTCCCTTTCACAGCACTGTTTTCCAGCATCTCATTCTCCAGCCTGTCTGTACATCCAGGGATGCCCCATCCCAGGTGCACAGTCCGACACTCTCCCTTGTTGAACTTCATATGGTTGGTGATTGTCCAGGTCTCTCTGCAGGGCCTCCCTGCCTTCGAGGGAGTCAACAGCTCCTCCCAGTTTTGTGTCATCTCCAAACTTGTTTTGTATCCCTTCCAGTCCTTAATCCAATTTATGAAGATATTGAAGGGAACAGGGCTCAAATGTGCTCACTGTGCTTCCCCTGCATGTAAAACACACAGCCCGGGAACACACAGGGATTTTGAAGGGACAAGTTGGGCCCTATTACCAAAGATGAGTGAAATATGTTATTTTTGTATAAGACTGGGAATTAGTGGTCATCCAAATTTGAAAACAAACTCTAATTTTATTTCTTTATCTCGCTCTGAAAAGCATCTGATATAGTATCTGAGAAATGTCTCAGCAGTATTGGAGCCTCAGTCACTGCTTCTGAAGTCTTCTGAATGTAAAAAATACTAGGACATATAGTAAGGAATCCACTGGCCTAACAAGCATTGTTTTTTCCACTCACTGGCACACCAATTTAATTAAGACACCAAACCAATTAATAAACCCTACTAATAAGACTATCTATTAGCATATGCAGCTAAAGCAATTTCTGCCTGTGACTATTTATGAGGGTAGTTATTCACCTGGTAACCATTTGCATAGTAACAGCACAAAAAAATACCATTGTTTGAGGACTAAGCGGATGGGAAATTAAATGCTGTATCTTTTATATTGCATCATTTTTAAAAATAAATATCCAGTGAGAATAAAAAGCAAAGGAGAAATTCCTGCAAACGAGCAAAAAATAAATGCATCCCCATGTTTGCCAAATGCCACTTGAGTCAGCCACACCTACAGACACTGAGCTAACCTACCCAGCACCTTCATGGCCCCATCATCCCATAACAGATCAATAAGACATCAGGCTCATAGCAGTAACAGGCACTGCTAAAACTAAAGGGCACTCAAGCAGGTTAAGTTTTCTCACTGCACCCACCAAGTCCTAGTAACTTAAAAAGAATTAATCAGCAGGTCCCCCCTTCAGCAGCAGAGAGCACAGTGCCAGCTTCACCCACCCGGGATACTGCCTGTGGCAACAAGTCAAGTGAAGATCGTCACCAAGCATATTTCAGATCCACCTATGTGATATCATTTTGCAAATCTCCCTGAAAGAAAGTTTTTTTAGTCCAGATGATTTCAGTGGTCCTGAAAAATCTTGCAATGACGAAACAGGTGGAGCTGCAATCTACAGCAATGGGCAGGACTGAAAGGGAAAAGGAAAGAGCAGAAACTTCATAAAGCAACTTTCCTGCAGAAAAAGCCACAATAGTCAGGGAAACACTTATAACAAAAAGCAGCACTTGACACACAGTATACGTAATTCGTGAGAAGTCTAAGGTTCATTTAAACACAGGAGTTTTCAAATTCTGAATAGATACCTTAAAGGAGCAAAGACCTAATTACAGCTTGGCAAGAAAAACATTTCATATGTATCACTAAAAAAGTCTACCATTTTCAAAAACATGGTTCTGCTGTTAATAAAAGTGAACATGCCCTCTCACATCAGAGATAAATGAATTTTTTCAAAAATTTCACAGCAAATAAAATCTCTCTTGCTCCTGTGACAAACAATTATTTAGCTTTTTAATTTAGAATCTGATCTCTAAGATAATATTGAGTTTTACTGCTGAACTCCAGCTTTAGTCTATACTGACTTACATAGCAGGTGTGGTATTGTATCTGTCATTTGTTATATGTGAGGTGCTGTTGAAGTTCTTCGTGGAATACTGAGAGAGGGCAAAAATTAGTCTCTCCCAGAAAATAATTGAGAAGTGAAGGGAGGAAGTAACATGTCAGAGGGAAATGAATCCTGCACAGTTTCCAAGTCACACTCCAGAGGAAATGGTACCATAAAAATCAACAATGCTAGAAAAATGAAGGAAAAAGGAAGAGGAAGGGCAGATCAGGGAGGGAGAGTCAGGAGAAGGCAGAAGGTTAGTGCAGAGTCCAACCAGACAGGCTGTGGGCATCAAGGCTGCCCCTTGAACTTGCAATTATGATGTACTAGAGAAGAGGCCTGAGAAAAACTCAAACTGCGCACGTGACACAGGAAAACATTTTCAACAAGAAGAAAAAAGAAATAACCCAGTTCTAACATTCTTCATTATAATTCTTGTTTCTACTCATAAAGAAATTAATTGTCACAGAATCCCACACAACCAGGCAGAAAGTTCACAGATTATATTATGTTCTTTCTGGTAAAAGAAAGAAAAAGAAAAACCATTGGCACTTGCCAGGTAACTTATTGAATCTCCTGCAGTGGTCAACCTCATCTTCTGCTAAGGATGAAATATTCAGGCAATCTAATTTCCAAAGTTGAAGGAAAAAGAAACCCAACAAAAAAAACAAACAAAGAAACAGCTGCAAAAAAACCCCATAGACAATATGATATCCTGGAAAAGACTCACAAATGGATCTCTTAAACTAATTTGTGCCATCATTCACTATTTTAATGAACACGGACAGCTTCCTCTCTGAATTCCATAAAACAAAGACAGTTTTAATTAGCACAGTTTCCCAGCAATCTCTTGTACCTATTGCTGTGACTTCAAGTAAAAAAATAAAAAAGTCAGAATAAAAGCAAATATCTAGCCCTGCAGCAGCAAAAATGAAAGACATGTTTGCTGAAAAACTTAATTTTCCTCATTTCTGTTGTTACTGTTTCTGTTATTTTTTTCATTAGACACTCCACCACCACTGATCTCCCCAAGGCAAAGCCTACGTGACTGTGATCCTGAGCTTGCAGCACCTGGTGCAGTCAGAAAAGTGCTTTTTCTGAAAGAGTTCCAGCGGACTGCAAGGAGCAGCAGCAACAACCAGGAGGCTGAGAGAGAACTTTACCCCTGTCTACGACTTACACTTGTCCTCTCTGAACTTCATATGGCTCCTGTTAGTCCACTTTTCCAGCCTGTCCAGGTCTCCCTGCAGGTGGCTATCCCTTCCACGTGTCCACTTCCCCACTCGGTTTGGTATCATCAGTGCATTTGTCCGAGTACACTTTATCCCATATTCCAGATCACTTATGATGACAATAAATAGTATCAGGCCCCATCTCAATCCCCAGGGGACCCCACTTGTGACATATTGCCAATCTGAGAAGGCACCATTTACCACCACACTCTGGGTGCCACCTCTCAGCCACATCCCCACCACTGCATGGGCCATTTCTCCACAAGAGAACTCATCAGCTTCTCAGGGAGGAGGCTGCAATTGGTGGTTCTTATTGCCAAAATCCCTTTTTCTAAGGTCAGTGAAATTGAAGAGCTCAGTAGTGCAAATGTTAATCTTCTACACTATAAATATTTTGATACCAGCCAAAATGTTGTCAGATTCATGAGGCAGTTTAGAATACATAACCAAACCCTTAATAGCTCTCCTCATTCTTTCTGGTCCCTCACCGCTTTCACCATGCTGGTCATGCTGAACTCCAGTGTAACACTTTGCAGTCCCTACAAATGCATGGGGTTATACTTTGGCTGCACTTGCCTTCTTAACCCCAGAGGAAATGGCAGTGGACCATATCATACAACAACCGTGTGTTCTTTTCCCTTAGGTAAAGCACACTCATGTACTGCAGATTTGCTGGCCTCACATTGACTGTAAAATCTTCAGTCTGCAAGGAATATAAGTAACAGGTAAACAGGTCAACCAAGGTCACAAATCCCAAAATTGATTAGAAATAAAAAACCTCAGGTCAGCACCTCGAGGGGCTGTTGAAATCAGAAGTGCTGCATCCACTTATTTCATCAGAAGAGTTGGTGCAGAAATACCTCAGTTTTTATAAAAAAAAATTTCAGTTGAGTTTCTAATCTCCATTTCACTCACTCCATAGCAGACAAATATGTCATTTTAAAATATATCATAAAACCCAATCTCTGCACTATTTCTTCTCTTGTCAACGTAATAATTGCCAGAATAATGCTATTTGCTTGAAGAAAGCTATTCAAGGTGGAGCTTTTAAATTGGACATTTGCATCTAGAGCATAGAAAAAATGAATATATGGATGCATTTCATCTAGACCATTATTAGAAATCTGATGTGGTCCATGTTCCTATCAGTGTATCTCAGCACAACCTGCAGACAGAGGGAAAACTGGAAAATCTGGGAATGTGAGTTAAAGTATTATGAAATACGTACAATTGGTTCTTCCCTCCCTCAGCATTCAGAAGAATTTTACCTTTTTTTTTTTTTTTTTTTCTGAAAGGAATCAATTCTCTAATAAGACTGAATTATGCACATCTCATTTACTGGAAGAAAACATGAGGAGAGTGGTTTACAGGAAGAGAAATGTATAAGAAAGGCTAAATTGGATTTGAATAGCTATTGTAGCTAAGGATTCTTTATTTGGTTTTGACATTTTTTCACTTGTCTCTTGGAAAGTGTGTTATACAGAAGGAACTGCTGATGGATTTTTGACAGTATGTCTGGTTTCTGCTGGTTTTTTTTAAAAATGCATCTTGTAACATAGTCTCCAAACTTTATATCATAATTGCATGATAGCTCAAATATTCCAGGAATCATGTGAGAAATTAGGCTTCTCTCAGGTACAATCTGAAACATTCTCTGGTTGTCAATACACAACTGCTCACCAAAGGTGCTTTTGACGGCAGAGTTGCCGAGAATAAAGCAGTAGGATGTCTCACCAAACCGTATAAACTCTGAAATTCCAGTCACGAAGGGCAGAGTCAAAGTCTGCCATGGGTCCACTTAAGGCAATTTTTTGTGGGATTCTGTAAACAAGCCCCAGCATCCATTTACAGGGCTGTAAGAGTGTAAAAACGGTACTGGAGCTGATCAAACTGGGAGCAGGGGAAGTGGGGGGCATTTTTTATTTATTATTAAAAAAAAAATCTATATTTTAGGAATTTTTCAAAAAAAAAAAAATCCAAACCCGTGCAAAGGTCTCTCAGCTGTGTTCCACATGGATTGGGATGTAAACAAGAGGTACTGTTACTGGCCAGGTAACAACCAAACACCATGTTAACTGGGATCAGCAGCCACAGATCTGCTTCCCATGGTTTGTAACAAGGCAGGTTTTGGCCTTGGGTTCAAACTCCCAGTGATTTCTGCCCTGAGGGGGCCTATGTGTCTACCCAAGGCAGAATAGGGGACTGTCCATTATGAATGTGCTGGTAAGCTCTTGAAGAGATACCAGGAAAAATTTGGAGACAACAATGAGCTCTAACAAAGCCTGCAGTGTTTTGTTTCATATCATACCTTGACAGAATTTTGAGTTTAATAATTCTCATGGAATTATGGCTAACAGAGATGCTGCAGCATAAGTTATGACATGAATGGATGAGAGCACCCACACGCCATCTCCAGGTGCACACTATAACCCCAACCCACCCTGGGTAAGGTGATGGATCTTTCCTAGAGCAATATTTTTAGTGCTCTTCATTTACTTTGTACTCACAATGAGGTAAAATCCTGTACACAAACAGCTGCTCTGAGCCCTCACAAATTCACACCCTACCTACCCCTGTTCTAAAGTAGTTGTTTGCCCACGTACCTGAAAGTAACACAGACATGTCAAATTTTACTAACAGGGTCATGGCAGGTGTCACTTTAATTTGGAATTATGGCAGAGAGTTCTTCATGAGCATTTTGATAATCATATTTGCAAAGTGGTAGCACTCACAAGGCTTAAAGATAAGTTCAGGCACACCCTCCTTGGGGACTCTGTGTGGTGGGCAGCACACTGTCCTTCTGTGTGGGCCTTTTCCTATGCATACACTGTTGACACACACCCAACAAAAAGAAGATAAAGTATTTTAAAGTTCAAAGTTAAAGTGGTTTCTGCCGCACAGACATGGCGTTAGTACTTATGCAGAGGTTAAAAGCTGGCACAGAAAATATTTTGAAAAATCTGCCAGGGTATTTTTCTTCCCAAACCTGAAAACCTTTGCTGTTGGTACATTCCTGAAAGTTTTTTTGCCTGCAATAGCATGGCCCTTTAAAGTGGCTGGTAAAATGCTCCAGTGCAGAATGCATGAAGGGCATACATTAACATACATTGATTACTTGTATTTTTAAATGTAAATGTTGTCTGCTCAGCATCTGATAGAATTATACCAGTAACAGTCAGTAAATGGCATTGACATTCAGTTCCCTATTCTGTACCTTGACAATACCTCTGATTCTGCAGTTTTTATTGGGATAATATTCACCATGGGAACAGGAAACTACTCCAAAACACAATAGTTTCTGTTTCTCAGACTTGGGGATTTTGGATGTAAATTCCCAAGGCATTAGTCTTTGACAGAGGATGCTGGGGTTCCCTGGCAATGCTGACACAGCACTGATGGCCTGGGCACTTACCTGTGTGCATGCATCCAGCTCTCTCTTCTCCTGAAAGTGGCAGTTCAGATTCAGCTCAGCAGCACTCCCACCCCATCAGTCAGTCCTCATCTCCTCTGAGGACAGTGTAGCAGGCCACAATGTGTCTACTGAAAATATCTTTAGTGAACTGTGAGTCTTAGATATTCCACAGGCTGGGAATCCCACTCTTTGCATACACGTATCCAGTGCTTGTGCTCTCACCACTTTTCTTTCCAGACAGGAAATGGATAGTTTCATGCTTCCTGGCTTCTGGAATCCTCTCGTGCTGACTTCTGTCCTGTGACAAGCACAAGACTCTGGTTGCTGTGGTCTCCACAGAGCTGGGTACCCACAAGCCTTGTCCTCACTGCCTCGGCCCTTATCACAGGCCCCTGGAACAGGGATCCCCTGTCTGAGTCCAAAGCTGAAAGACCTTGTGTTCATGGTTTAGCTCTAATTTAACTAATGCAATCACACCTAACTCTGCAAATACCAAAAATCCAGAAGGAAATAGGAACTACTTGTGCCTAAATCTAAATACTCCCATCTTAAGAACAAGTGTGTTACTGGCAGAAATTCGAACCATGCTGACTAAGTGCCACCTTGTCTCACACTGGCTGTTTCTAGTCTGTGCTCTTGATGACACAGGGACACTAATACAGTCAATACATTATCTCTTTAAGTTCAAAAGCTTCAATCAGAGCATCCCAGGACTCATCAACAGTGATCAGACAGTTAACAGCTCCACAGCCAGCCCAGTAACGTCCGGATTCTCAAGCACTGTTGATAAAGCTATACATTTTCCCTCATTCTGATAGGAGACTGCTCTTTTCATGCCCCCAGTTAACTCACAAATAATAACTGTCAGTCAATAACCTAGTGCTCTTTTGACATTCTTTTGAATCCATATAGTTAATTAAGGTATGTGTGTCTATCCAAAAATCCATACTGATTAAGCCTGGATTACGGGGTCCTTTCCTTGCTCAGTCTGAATAACCACGCAAAATATGAATATCCAGACAAAGAAAGCTGCTCCAGTTCCTGTGTATTTATTTGACTTGAGATCTGCCATCAAAGAAAAGAGTGTCATTACTTGAGCACCAGGCCTTAAGTGATAGATTCCAAGTGCATCATTTTTAGAACCATTAGAGGTTATCAGGCCTATATGGTTGCTAAGATACCATGAATCATGAAGGAAAATATAAGATAATGGTAGGCAGTCACTGTGATGTTTATCAGAGTATGCTCTCTGCATCTTATTTAATAGCATCGTGATTAGGATCATTTTCAAGAGCTCCTGTCTATTTTCCAGCTAGGTGCAAGAATGCAACTCCATTAAGTTGGCAAACATTGTTTATAATTCATGTTTTGCCTAGAGTAAATGAATTTGTGGAAGTCGAGATTTGTAATTGCCACAGCAGAATTTATTAATAAGAGCGTGTGTCTGTGTGCAGGTTTCTTTCCTGGATATTAAATAGTATCTTCACACTTGGAATGAAATCATCCTTCATTGATTTCAAGTATATTCTGTGATAACAGAGACTGTGCTTTCAAAGAGTTTTTAAATTAAATTTGTAGCTGAGGTAATTGCTGTTGCAAAATTATGCAACTAAAGTAAAGCATTATGCTGCAGCTTTCTTGATATTATAATTTAACTGCCTCTTTCCTAAATCATAAAAGTGTGAGATGCCAGATTAGGGCAAAGCATTAGGTTATTACTGAATTATTTTATGTTTTATCTTTGGAAGTATCTGGTGAGAAGTAAAGCAATGAATCTGCAGTACAGTGAGCACTGTTCACACCATCCCCATAAAGTCCTCTCTGGAGTTCACTCTTTCACTGCTCTAAAACGGTGAACTCCAAGATGGGAACAGGAGTTAAATTGGCCACTGTTCCTGACTTGCTGCCCCCAAAATAAGGCTTGCAAGAATTTAATTCCTGCACCAATGGACAGGAATAGTCAAATAAGCTCTTATTAGAGAAGTGGTGGTGGTTGTTATTATTATTAGGTAGTGAGGCAGTGGAACAAGTTGCCCAGAGAAGCTGTGGATGTCTAATCCCTGGAAGTGTTCAAGACAAATTGGATGGGGCCCTGAACAACCTGAACTAATGGGTGACATCCCTGCCCAGGGCAGGAGGATTGGAACTGCATGGTCTTTAAGGTCCCTTTCAACCCAAACCATTCTAGGATTCTGTGATTCTTATCTGTCATGCAGTAAACCCACAAATTTGTAGACAACATCTCCCATAACTCAGAACATTGAGCCACACATGGCAAACCTAAAGGAAGTCTTGTAGTCAGCCTCAGTGAAGGCACAAAGGAAAAGCTGTCTGGCTAGAAAGGAGTATTTCTCCAAAACAAATTCTTTCCAACTTTACTGATTTTATACCAAAGCCATTAAAATGTCATTTTGAATTATACAGGGTCTTCTTTTGGAGGGAGAAAAAAGATGCAAAAATTTTACATATTCTCTATATCTAATATAGATATATAGATATATCTATATATTTTAAAAAGGGAAAACTAGTCTGACTTCTTGGTAAAGTACTTTGGTTGGTACGATATCCATCAACTACAAGCCATAGCTAATATGTAGACATGGTTACCTCACCTATGTTCACAAGTGGTCTTACTTTGGAAAGATGCAGCAGAAGTTATGCCACCGTAACATTGTGCTATTACAACATGATGCCTGCATGGCATTTGAAGGCATACAACAGAAGTGAAGAAAAGCTAGACAGGTGGGCTTCCCTCATCCAAGCCTTCAAATAAAGCATCTTCCCATTCTGCATTACAGAGGCATTTTAATATGATTTGCCAACTACCCTTCCCAAGACAAAACAAGATACAGCTCAGGTAAGAAAAGAGGCTGGAACACACAGCAGAAGACATCAAGCAGCCCAGAAGATCAGAGTGACATTATGTTACAAGAATTAACCTGCATCTTCTATGAGATTTCAACTGGATATCACACAAGACTAATGACACCTTCGTGGAACTATCCCCTCCATGTTAGTAAAAGTTTGTTGTATTAGTCTGTCGTTCTGACTCGAAGCAAGGTTTCCTTGTCCTTAACAAGAACCACAAACAATTGCCTTTTAATCTCTTTCAAGAGCAATGGACATTCAGCTATTCATTTGAAAATCAAGAGTTTGTTAGAAGAGCCTAAGAGAGACCCACTCACAACAGAGAAAAGAGGCAGCAATATTTCTAATTCTCCTGCCACCTGCAAAGATGAATACACGTTGACATCTGAGTACTGTAACTTTTTTAAAGCAAATGAGCCTTGAAGATTATCTGTCAGCTAAAATGTACCCAAGGGCTTGCTTTGCAATGTTTCTTTTTTAAAGAATGTTTGTTTTAACATTATTGTTGCAACCAGACAAAGAAAAATGTAGAGACATCATAAAAAATACGAGTAGATACGAGTAGTTGTTAGAGCTGGTTTAGGAACAATCATAGTAGTGATGGACTGTGTGACCCAGGAGAGGTTCCTTCCAACCCTAATGATTCTCAGAATTGATTTTCTTTTGCAACTCACTTTCAGTTAGTGCTTTAGAAAAAAAATAAAAAGGGTTAGATCAATGCTAGCTTCAATGACACAGCCATTCCAGCTCCTGTAGCATTTTCTCACCATGGCAATCTCTTTATCTTCTTGTTTGTATGAAGACCATTCTCTACTCCTCTGTTCCTGGCTGTACATAAAAATAAGGGGTTGGGCTCATAGTTTGTTGACTCCAGGGTTGAATGTAACGTTAATACAAATTAGTTAGCAGATAAAACTCAGAGCAAACCTCTCAGAGAGTGAGTATATAGTTGTTCTGCTCACAGTTTAGGAGAACTGATCCTTGCATTCATTATCACACTTGCTAAATAGAGCCTTTTCTATCCACAAGCTAGAAGAGTAACACAAAAATAAGAAATGCATATATCCAGAAAGATCCACACTGTAAATTTAATATTGCAGGATATCAACCCAGTTTCATACAAACTGGTATTTGCATTGCAGACTCTTAAGGACAGATTTTCACCACTTCCTCACTTTCAGTCTGCAGTCTAAAGGAGGACAGCATTTTATCCCTGCTTTTTTCCCTTTTCAGTTGACTGACATAATAGTCTGGGCACAAATAAAAAAGAAAACTGCTCTCTGTAGGTCAGGAAAAAAAATGTAATCAGATAATCTCTGGGGATATCTCAGTGTCCCAAGTCAAGTTTTGCAATGAGATGTAGAGACCAGTACTAACTCATCAGAACTGGCCTCTGGGACAACCACAGTGAACACAGAATAGTTTATAGGCATCCAAGATTTCTCTTTTGAGGGAGCTGCCCATAAATTAACTGCAGAACAAGAGGCCCAAATATTTCTCAAGAAGCCAAGCTGGTTGGAGACAAAGATATCTGCTTAAAACAATAATTAAAAAATCAGAACACCCATAGTTTTAGTGCACTACCCAGTTGCCTTCTACAAAGTTCCTCTCTAAATTGAGATTAAGCACAGAACAGCCTCATTTTTGTCTCTTTTTTGAAAAGGGGTTGCACAATGGAAAAGGAAAAATTGAAAGGTGTAACATCAGAATGCTCAATAAGGCTGAATGTTTAATATTGAAATGAATAATTTGCAAGATTTGTGACTTTCTGTTATGCTGCCTATTTCTCATCAGGTGTGAGGGCTTCAGGGACACAGGATGCCTGGAAGCAGTGGAAGTGGAAGAGGGTAGAGGGACATCAGCTACCCCAAGCATTCTGATGTCCTGCCGTGACTGTCTTTGACCTGTACCATGGTCTCATCTGGAGAGCAGGCAGTTTGCTGCTAGAGCTGCATGGCACAGAGCAAAGCAGCACATTGAAGGTACAGACAAATAGGACCTCACTTTGAAAAGGGAACCACTACAGAATGACAGCCCAGATGCACCCGCATTGATACAGTCATCCCTGAGAATGCTGTCTCACTGCTTCATTTACCCCAGGAGATTTGTAGCTCATTGCAGGCAAAACTTAAATTTTGAAAATCTGAGCAGCTGGAGGCAAACCTCTTCCTGGCAAGCCCTGTGGAAATCTCCCTCAGGCAAATTTCGTAGCAGTCAGCATTCTCTAGTATTTGTCATGTATCTTATTTTTGAGTTTCTCACTTGAACAGTTCCCCATACCAATGAGAAGGCAGAAGCAAGCTACCTACAGACAAGAACTGCTGTGTCTGTACAGGAGCAAGGCTGGCTGTGCCTTTTAACTGTTTTGGAGAGCTTTGACTTTTCATGTCACGACATCTCCTCAGCTCGGGTCGGAAACCCTCAGCTATGACCTGATCTCTGGCAGGTGATGGCAGTGCTGACACCCCTTCTTGTGCTGCTCAAACAGCCCTCGAGCAGCTGCAGCCCAGGACACCTCTGGCCCCTTTGCATCATTACTCTGTTGCACTGTCCCCATTTACAGGCTGTTGCCAAGAATGAGCACAAGAAAATTTTCCTGTTCCTGCCTGGTCAAACTCACCTGTCTCCATAGGCTGGCTCATGAATTCCCACACAGCACACACCGCCTTGCATTTCTCTGACACAATTTCATGCACCTTGTGCCAATACAATCCAATCAGTTTATAGTGCAGAACCAGGACTTGCAGTATTTTGCTTTTGGCATGGCTTGTTTTCATTCTGCCTTCCAGGTTTATCATCACCAAACGTTTTAGCAGTCCAAAGTTACTTCCTCACTGCAGGACATTTACATGATTTATGGAATCATAGAATGTTAAGGGGTTTAAAGGGGTCTTAAAGATCATCTAGTCCAACCCCTGTTGCCAGAGGCAGGGACACCTCCCACTAGAGCATGTTTCTCAAGGCTTTATCCAACCTGACTCTGAACACTGCCAGGGGTGAGGCATCCACAACAACATTCATGGCTTTAAGCACTGTCCAAAATCCCAGAAGAGTCCCTGCCTTGTGCACCTTTTCTCACTGTTCTACCTTTCTTATCCCACAAATCTCCTATATCTTTGTTTTTAATTTTCTTCTCCTTTTTTCTCTCTCTCCCTCTCCCCTTCTTCTTCTACCACTCTCCCATAACTCCTGCCACATCTTGTATTCCCATCAACTCATCAACATATGAAATACAATTCAAAGAGGTAGCCTACTCTCTTCTTGATTTATTTTATTCCAGTCATACTGTTCTATTGCATTTGCTGTTTTCCAGACAGGCAATTTCTAGCTGGCACATGCATGGAAGCGGCACATATCCAAAAAGTATTGCTACTTTACATAAGTCAGTATTTACTATGGTCTCACGAATGTGTTGGTGCCCTTGAGGATTAATACCATCTGGTCCAAGAGACTGTTGCTCTGAGCCCTCCTTAGTTTACACGAACCCCTTTCCTCACTGACTTTGAAGGGACGTATGGTGATGTGTAAATGGCAAGTGACAGCCTCTGTGTTGTGAGTATATTTTGTTGTAAATCCATTAAGAAATTACACATTTACGGGGCACCTGGGGACATGATTTAGTGGTGGGTTTGGCCATGCTGGGTTAGTGGTTGGACTTGATCATCTTAGAGTTCTTTACCAATCAAAGTTTTTCTCTGGCTCTATTAATTTAATACTTCAACAATTCCACTATCTCTTTTGATTCCACTTTTCATTTTACTGTTGAGTATAACCTTCTCCTTGACAGATCTCTTACTTTTTATTCTTCTGAGGAAATTGTATTTATTTCAATACTGGAGCTCAAGCACTTTAGCTAACAATATCTATAACATCCCTTCAAATATCAGTTACTTGCTCCAGTAGATTTTCTCCTATTTCTTCAGAGAGAAAGTTTCATCTTCCCTTGAAGAAATGCAAGATGTTTAGGACAGATTTATGGATTAAATTTGAAGGTGTGGTAGGCAGGCACATTGTTCCTGTGCAACTGGTACCATGTATAATACTTGAGAAACATTGCAGAGAAAGTCCCCTCATTAGCTTCAGATCAGGTGGGGAGTGACTCTTCAATAGTAGTTTTGCTACTAAGGATAAGCTATGATTAAAATTCCTTAAATATTTTGACAACAAAGTTTGTCAACAGTGTTAAATATTTCATTTCAGTGTTTTCAAAATGAAACTTTCTGGTTTCTCGCTTTTAAAAAAACTCCAACTAACCAACCAACCAATCCAATCTACACTTGCCATAAAATTAAAGTGGAAAAATCAGTAAGTGGTTACATCACATAAGAAAGGAGAATATTCCTTTTTTGACCAGCTGTATTCCTGAACAAGAGGAGAAGAGGAAAATATTCAAGAAGGAAACAAGAAAAAGAAGTATATTTTTTCTGCTTTCTGGTTAATAAGGATCTCTCATCCAAAAATACTTAAAGATTTTTAAAACTGTATATTTAGAACTGCATATTTTTCATGGTGCCCTGAAAAGCACTTTTTATTGTGGGCAAAAGACCTAACAGGCAAAGCCAATTCAGTCAGAACATAGAATTTCAGTTGGCCTGGATTTATTATTTATTTACACTGATTTCCATGCACTCATCTCTCTGCATCAGTACACACAAGTGCAGAATCTGATTTGTGTTTTAGTTACTTTCTTTGTGCACCTGAAAGTTCCAATGAAAACGGAGTTTCAAACAAGCATCTTTACACAGGTTGGTGCAGAGCAAAGTAGAAGCATGTGGAAGAGCAGTTTTGAAAAATATTTTGATTTTCATGTCATCAGAGGCTAAGAAGCAACACGAAAACAGAAGTACAAATCTGTCTTTGAAGTAATAAATTAATCAATATCTTACTGCTCAGCACTGTTTTTATAATTCATACCAAGTGCAATTAGCATCAAATAGGGATGATCTAGCAAAATGGCTCAAATATTAAGAAATTTTTCTCCTTAACAGGAAGTCCCATAACAGAGACACACATATACAAACAGCAAATTAAAAAGCTCTAATAATAGTCCTTCTATTGGCTTTTACACATCATCATTACACATTGATTGCCATCATGCCTGTTTAATTATGAGGACAGATATCTGACCAAAGCATTTTAGCACCTCTAATTGTGTAGGCTTTTAACAATGCACTCTGCAGTCCTTGTCATATGGTCTGAAGAATTATCAAATAACTAAGAGCTGCCTTTAGAAACCACCATCATTCCCATTGACAGAAACAGTCAGCACTTGTTGAAGTTCTTTCACAAGGAGTCTCTCCAGCTCAGTTACACACTCCTCCAAAGTACCTGCTCGCTATAATAGTGAGAAATGTGGCTTTCATTCCCACTACTTTTTTGTGCTTTTCATTTTCATTGGTTGAAATTCAGATTAATATTGCTAATATTGGACTCTAGCTGTAAGGTCTTTTTTGGTTGGTTTGCTTAAAAAGCCTCTTAATTGGTTCAGTCAATTATGAATTATGAGTTCAACACAAACCCCTTGAATTTAAGTGAATAGACTTACCCTGCCTTACATAGATTAAGTCTTCTACTACCAAGGGAGTAAATTCAAGCCTTTCCTCATCCAACTCAATTTAAATTCCTACACAGGTGTATATCACAACAGTCTTACCTAGAAACTCAGTGAGCTTTGCGATCTTTGCTAAGGAACAATAAAAACTGGCTTCGCTTTGATTTTCTCCTTTTTTCCTTCAGACATTTCAGGAGAACTCTGGAAGGAGATTAAGTGAAGGAACAAAACAAATGATCCATACCCTTGTCACCAGTCACATAACTGGTCCATTAGCACTGCAAAACCTTTGAGGTCTCCTGCTCCCTCCTACTGCATTTTTCTGCTTAAATGTAATGTAGAAACTTTATACCTGGTGCCTGATGAAGGCTTGTATTTCTGGGAATGCTGTAAGAATGGCAGAGAAGAATCAACTTGATTTTACAGAAAACTCAGGGAAATAAACAAAAGAAATAGAAAACCCCAGGCTGTTTTTGTCCCTGAAAACACTTTTGCATGCAAGGAAGTTACTAGTGCCCTACACATCACAGGACTGTTTGGCAAAACCAGCATAACAATAGTCCCACCTCATCTTCACCTATCTTCCATGTAAAACTTCAACTCTCCAAAACAGAAAGAATTCATGGGGAAAGATAAGGGAACATGGAGAATCCTTGGCCTGGGCCAAGTAAAGAAGCAGTGAAATGTCAACATCCAGAATGTGAAGAGCTGTCGTATGAAAATCAGAGAGGAGCAAAAGGAGGTCATGCTCCTCTGCTCCCATTGCAGAAGATATGATGAGAAATTTCAAAATATCCCCAAAATAAGAAGGGAGGATAAGGAGGAAAGGTCTATGTGTGCTGCTTGCAGCCAGTTCAGCCAACAGAATTAAAGGGGAGGTAGGTCTAAGGGTTTAGATTTAAGTACTGCAGGGCAAGGATTCTTCTTTATTCTTTGCTCAGCACTATGAGGACAAATGCTTTAGTGCCACTGTGTGATATAAAGAACAGGGGCACAGTGCCTAAGGCAAACAAGGTGGCTGAATGCATTTGGGAAAAAAATCCTGTTGTCAATTTTTTTTTTTCCTTCTCAGTGCTTAATGTTTACTGTCCAGGGTATTTAAGGCTCGAGTTTTGCATTGATTTCTTTAGGACTGATGACAGGCTTGAAGCTAAACACACGTTTAGATGCTTTGGCACAGCAGAGACAATAAGCCCAGCACAGCAGAGGATTGAATCTCCACTATAGCCACAACAGCCTCAGCATTGCTTTATTGCTAATTTTTGCACATATGTCTGTGATCAGTTACAGGGCTCTGACATATGGTGAGTGCACCTGCTAAGTTAGCCAGGGCTATTGCCTCAAACAACATGGACACTTATGGCAGGATCTGCCAGGGTATAAATAAGGGATTATAATATCCCTCATGATGTAGTGCTTTGCATTCCCCAAACAAACAGCACCACGGCAGTGCAACAGTCTCAGATAAACAGACTAAAATGTTTTGTAAATGTGCTGCAGAATAGATTCATCACTCTCCCGCAGTTAACCAATTTTTTTTATTAATTATGCAAGATTTAAATTGATAAAGTATGTTATCAGGTTTTTGGTGTTCATTTACATGATTTGAGGTGGAATACAAACAGGCCACTTATCCACCCACACTCACATTTTCATCTGTAAAATTATACAAATCACATAAAAAATTGGCAACCACATCTGCGAGAAGGAACCATAAAGTTCTACTAGTCTTTGTCACAGACCTCAGCAACATCATTCACAACATTCCTCTAGCAACAACACCCCCAAGCTGTTCTCTCTGCACCTCCCATTGCCCAGTTAATGTCCTGTTAACCTGCTCACCTGTAGAGCCCTTTATTCCCAGGCCTCTGCAGTGGAGTTTTAATCCCTCTGCTACACACACCTCACTGCAGGGCTGGCACTGTTGTGGTTCTTAAAGCTTTTTCCAAAGTTTAACCAGAGTGCTTCTCCAGCAACCTTTCCAGCATTTAAAGAGGTTATCCTTCACCAGATCCTTTAGGACCTACCCGTACTGTGGATTATCCAGATCACAACTGTAGTGAGGCTTTTTAAAAAACCTGTTCGCATATATCAGAGAGAGCTGTTTTCCCTGTTTATTCTCCTGTGTTTCAACTGACTTGTTTTGGCATTAGCCTCTTGTGCCAGATTGGAATTAGCTCAGCAGCAGCTCTGCAACTATCCATTCAATGACTTCCCCTGTAGCGGAGCTTTTTAGGACAAAGGATCTCAAGCTCAAATCCAGAGCCTTCACGGTACTTAATATCCCATTTCTAAATCTGCTCCCCAAAAGCAGGTTGTGGATTGTATCCACAGATAATAAAGATTTTTGCAGGAATTCACATTCATCTTCTATTTCAATTTTCAGAAAAAAACTTACAAATAAACTATTTCAGTCCTAATTATCAGGTACACACATTCAAAAATTTGAATACAGTTAAATCCAAACCTTAAAATTTTATTTTCAGTTTGGACTTGAATCCCTGTTTTTTATTTTCTGTGTGTCCATATAATTTAATATTCTAACAAGTAATACCATATCCTCAATCACAAGAATAAGAATATTTTCATTTTACCCAGTTCTGATTATTTTTACAATGCTATTGAATGTGTGCCTAACAGCATTGTAGTAGAAGTAATTAGCACAGTATCATTTTTTCCCTTAGTGTTATTTCCATAACCCTCCATGCACTCTGGGAATCTTTTTACAAGACTTTTTTTTTTTTTTTTACTTCTCAATTAAATTACTCCCCCTGCTTACACCTGAGTACACAGAATATCTAGTTCTAGTGACATATTTCAAACTCAGGCTTTTGAAGCTCCCCTGTCCTAGTCCTGCTAGCAATTTTTGTCTATGGAAGACTCTCCGGAGCACATTACCATCAACATCTGCCAGAGACACTGTGCAATATTAGTCAAGGCATCTTTAATAATGCAAGAAAGGTCAGCAGCTCATGGAATATCAAGCTGAATATCGAAGAATTATGAATCTTTTTCTCTGTGCAGGTTTCACAGGTATTCTTTGGGGCTTTTTCCTGATTCATTTTATGCCAGCAATAGGGTTTTCTTTCATTTTCAGGGTATGCCAGAAAAAAAAGGAAAAAAAAAAAAAAGGAAAAATCTTTCTCAGCAAATGAGACAAGCCATGCCCTCTCCAGCCCATTGAACACAAGCAGCTGAATTCCATATTTTGTTCTTTTCATGCCACCAGAGTTAATGTTGCTTTACAACTAACAGGTTTTTTCTGGAACAGCTCAGGATATGATCACATAGCAGGGCCTTGACCTCTTGACTACATAATGCTTTTGTGATCAATAGCAGAAAAATTAATGTGTTTATCCTATTGGAGCATTTTAAAAATTTCATACATATAGTCACTAATTACCTCCAAAGCCCATGATACCGCATTTTGGAGTGCTGGTCCAGTGCTTTCAAAATTCTGCACGGGAATAAGTTGAATTAGGCACTCTGAAAAATCAAACCCAACTAATTTCTTCTGCTCTCCCCAGGCCATTAATCTTCATGGGACAAGTTACCACCAGCAGCTCAGCAGAGTGGCACTGATGGACTGCGAACACAACAAAGCCACTCTGGCATAACTGAGAGGAGTATTTGCCTCTTATTTTCTGCACCTTCTTCCCTGAGTTTCTCCTTATTTCCTTTTAATTTTTTGGTGTAAATTTTTAGAATTTATTATTTCCATTCATACTTTCTTAGAATTATCCATTCAAGCTCACATTGAGCCATCCTCTGCTGAACAACTTTGACTGCAATTTGACAAAGTGATTTTGCAAGTTTCAAACTGTATTTATCTGTGTTCTTACATTCTGTACCATTCCATTCTACATTAGAAAAACAGAACTATTCTAATAAGAGAATAAGAATAGAAGAAGTATTCTTATAACATTTAGAACCTTAGAAATTACTTAGGATATTGGTATGGTGTTAGAGGCAAAATATTAGTATTAAACTAAAAGGCTGCTGGCTGAATTCGGGGGGGGGGCAGTATCACAATGAAAATGTGAGCTCTAAGCACAAATGTAACAGCAATGCAGAAAGATGAGTTCCAACTTGATAAAAATAAAATTTTAAAATCTAATTAGAAACACAATGCTAAAAAGTCTATTTAATTTTCCCAGACAGATATTATGCTCTTTTCAGTGTGGTATGCTGTATGCACAAATTACCTTCAGGTCACATCTGGTTTTGTCTGAAAGCTTAAGGGGAAAAAAACTCAAGCCTTTTTCTTTAACCTATAGCAGTACAGCCAGAGGCACTGATGAGGTCACAACAGTACATAATAAACGATCAGTAAAGAAAATTGTGCCATATGTTGCTTTTCCCTTGCTGTACTTAGTTCTCTGGAAAATGATCAACAATAGTTGCAGCTAAATTGTATCCTATTTTTCTGTAATCAAACGGGGTTAAAAGGTCATGTAAATAAATATACATGAACTAAACAGAAACAGCTGGAAAGTTCCCAGAAGGGACCTCTAACAACCTCCAAGTTGGACGGACCATGGTAGATCAAGGGATCATTATTAAGATTAAAGGCTTACACCAAACCTGCTGTGAAATTCAATCTGCTGAATTTTAAACATTGATGGCACAAAACGGAAAGTACTAAACGGTGGAATTTATTAATTCTTAAAAAGCAAGGTGACAGGAGAGACAGGCTACATTTTCTCCATTCCCAGTGTGCCTGGTGCTATTTGCTAAGATAAAAAACTCTGTAGGTACCTCCTATGAAAGTCAAACATTTCAAGCAAACTCTTTCTTGTATTGATTTTCTGGAGAAAAAAAAAATTATCAGCATCGTTAGTGCTTTTGGGTTTTATTTCAAAGGCTTTAGACAAACTTCATTTTAGTGAAACACACCACAGTGGTGATTGGAGCTAAATCTAAACTCTTAAAAGCAGGAGCTTTTTTACCTTGGTAGTTTGACCTGTAGTATTCCAATTGCATTTGATGGGATTACTCTCCTGTGCCTAACAAATAACTAAGATGACAGCTGTCTGAGACCCAAGCATTACTCAGTGTCTCACCATCCTCATGGGATACCTGCTCCTTGAATTGTGTTTCTAAACTAAGTTAGAGAAATGTTCTACAAGTCCCCTGCAAAAGGGCAGCTCTGTGTCTCTCCTGCAGGGATATGTTAACGCTGTGTTTATACTGCAGCTGAGTCCCCTCACAGACGCCACCCTCTAACTCACTCAGCACTTCTTATCTAAGATCTGTTACCAGCCAAAAAAGTCCAAATGTTTAAAAACTCAACAATCTCTCTTGAATAAATGAACAAAAGAAAGTCTATTTTGTATCCCCAAAGAAGACAGTGTGACAGTAATTAGTGATACTTGTTGAGAGATTTACATGGGAAGTGTTCCCTCCAGAGACAAGCCATGGGGAATTTATGTATATTTGGAAAAATATTTAGACTTCTGTCATGGCTTTGCCATCTGTAATCCTTGGCAATCATACTCCTTGGGCAAAGACCTGTGCTGACAAAATACATTAGGTCATAGTGACATTGGTCTTCTGGGAATGCTGGAAAACCTTTAAAACTGCTGAAGAATAAATGTATTCTGAAACCTGGAAGGAATGTCTCGTCACCTGGGGTGGTATTTTCAAATGATGACTGTACCCTGACCACCTGAGCCAACATAGAGCCACGTTCCATGGCTAAGCAATCTAATACCCAGCAGTTGAGTTGGCTTAGTCAGACCTTGTCCACCGGAAAAGTGAAGGATTTGGCTTAAACCACTAAAAAAATATTTCACATGGCAAAATTCAACTGCTGAAACACTACAAACAATTTTCTCTCCAGAAGGATGATTAGAAAAAGTGACAAATCCATTCTGTGACAAGACACTTGCTTTCTGCTTCAGCCAGTTCCCACATTGAGGCCCATTGACAGTATTTTGGAAGGTAATCAAATAGACTTACATTTCTAAAAGCTTGAGCCAAAGAGTTTACATTCTCATCCGGCATACGGTGCCATATTTCAATTGGCTTTAAAGCTGCCATGTCAACAGGTCCCTCTGAATGGCCTGATACCTGTGTGCCAAAAACCTGGGAGCTTTAAGAAAATCTGTCAGGGGCTTGAAACAGGTACTGGCTGAGGGAGGGATCTATTTATAAGTCAGGTCACGGGGGTTCAAGCTTTTAGCAAAGGGAGAAGTTTAGTAAAAGACAGTATAGGAAAAGCAAAACCTCAGTCAGCTACGAAGAACAAGATTTTCTTCTGCTCTGCAGCTTTTAAAAATGAATTTCTTTCTGCTCTGTCTACTCAAATCTCACATTTATAGGCATGGCACATACTATGGAACTTGGAAGAAGTTGAGCTTCCCTGCAGAGATCCCTCCATTCTGCCTATCTGTGATACCTTCTTGCAAGCAAATCCAATATACAAGGACAGCAAAGCACCTTTGTGAGTTGATTTGTGAAAATTGTTTCGGTGACTAAACAAATGTATTTCCTTACTCTTGATAGACAGCCTCATTAAGTTTTCATAAAAGATCTGCATTATTAAAATCCCTGTTCTCTCCCAAGGAATGGAGGTATAGGCATGTCAAGTGATGCTACAGTGCCCATTCAATGAAAGTTGCAATATAGATGCTATTAAAAAAAAAACCACTTAGCAATGGAGCAGGTGACCTTTTCTGCAGGATAAAGCCCATTCTTACCAATAGGAGAGAGAAAAACAACCATTTTCCTATGAGTGGAAAGGAGCCATAGTTATAATAAGAGCCCACTCTGCCTTTCTGACATATCTTGCTTACAAAGGTATTTTCAGAAAACAAGAATAAAGTGCTTCAAAGACTGCCTTACAGTTGTTGCCTTCTTTTATAGCCTTCAAAGTGTAGCATGTGGAAGTAAAAAGATGAGAAACCAAATGTGCAAAAATATTCATAACCAGGTGTTTGGACTGCTTTTTTTCACCCTGACTCCTTCCTATAAAATATCAGTCTGCTATTATCCTTCTGCCAGGTAAATAGACAAGGTAGTTAAAAGTGACCTGCCAAGAAAACTTTTACCTTCTGAGCACATCATCACAGCAGACACAAGATTTTTCCCCAACAAGTGCAAATTACTCTAGGACTGGTGGGTCTCTGAGGAACAAAGAGCAACACACTCTACCCTGTATAAAAGAGTGATTTTTCCTTGCATAATAACAAGCCTTTTGTATTTTGAAAGTAACTAACAAAGTAGCTCTGTAGGAGACCCACTGTGTTAGTCTTCATTAAAGCAGCCAGATCGATCAATTAAGTCAAACAAAATGGTAGCATTTCTGAGTTAGCCTAAAGCTCTCTTTGCACTCCTGAGCTTTATGGCAAGCACTGGAACCAAAAGAAAAGTTGCCATTGTATCAAGCAACGAGACTTGAAAAAATAAAATTTTAGAGTCGGTGCTTGGGTGGAAACAAGGCAGAGAGTCTAGAGATCATTCTGCTGCTAAGCAAAAAAGAAAATTCTGAAACCTCTGGAAGCCATTTAAGAGATGGGACATTGCAGATCCAGTGGCAGCAGGTTCCTAAGGTGCACTCCCCTTGGCAGTCTCTGCTCCCTTAGCAGCTCCCTTGAGTGTTAAGCAGATGATGGCTAGTAGCTTCCTCCCTTATTTGCAGAAAAATGCCCCATTTTATTTAATCAACTTCCACAGACACAAATTTATCATGCTTATGGCTCATCTCGCAGCTCAACAGAAATGTCTGGCAAGACTCAGAACTAGGTGTAACTCACCAACCCTACGCTGCTTAAAATGAGTTGGTGTGGATTAGAGACTATGCAAAATATTAAGGAAACAATGGGGACCCTGATTCATAAAACCAGGGTTTTGTTACCCTTCCTCTTTTGGAAGCAGCTTTATTGACAGCTTAAAGTAATCTAATAAAAATTCACTTTATTTAAAGATGTGAGGAAGAGCCTCACAGCAAAGCCCTATTGCAGAGAGTGCAGGGAAAGAAGGAAGCCTGAGGGAAAAGGAAAATAATTTCTATCAATGAGAAACTGGAACTGTCTGTAAGAACTGTAGAGCACAGAAGCTCGGCACAGTAAAATCAGAGAATATTTCTGCTTTCAAAATGGGAAGTTATTACAGTTTGCAATCAGAAAGAAGATGAAAGCTGCACCAATGAAGTGAAGCGCCAAACTCCCACTTGAGAAACTGGAGAACTAAGTGCCTATTAAAAAGCCAGAAATCAGACAGAGAAACATGCAAGGGACAAGGTTAAGTATCATCAAAGAGAAGAATTGAAAGAAGGTCAATAACTGCTTGGACAGGAAAGGAAGATGAATAGAAAATTGTTCTGGACCACCTCAAACCCCTGCTTGGCAGAAAGGTATTGATGGGATTTGAAGTGACCAAGAAAAATGTGAAAGATGTGTCCTCCTTTCTCTCACAAAGTGAACTGAAAAAAAAACAAGACAGAAAAAAAAAAGAAAAACCAAAGTCAGAGAAACCTCCTTGCAAGTTCCTGAGATTTGCTTAGATAAAGGACAAACTTTGGATTGGTAACTGCAAAATTGCCTTTTTAAACTATCATTTCAAAAAAGTGCTCTGCACATTTACATAATACAAGTCATTGTATAATAACTGGACCTTCTGTGCATTTAACCCTTCTGTGTGGTTTAACCATATAGAAGCATTTTTATTATTGACAGAGACATAACTCATTTGAAACTCTTTGAAAAATCCCCAGTAGGTTATCCTGCTTGCCCAGACAAGAACCAGAACAGCAGGTATCTCAAACACTGCAATAGTCTCATCAAGAAAACCAAAGCAAAGACTATACTTTAAAAACTGTTTATGAAAAGCAAAGGGGAGGAAAACTGCTCTGGTGAGATAGGAAATAAATCAGGGGGATCTCAGAGAAGAATTGTTTCTGGCACAGGATACCCATGGAAACTTCAGTAAGTCCTTTTGTCTCCTTGTGCTTCAAGTTTCTCATCCATGTAACAAGGTCATTGAGGCTTTGGGGGTTTTGCTTAGGTGCAAATAATTTGGAGCTGTGATTTTCTGGTAACATAGGTGACCATGGCATTTACTGCAATAGTCTCTGATGCAGCTTCTCAGCGTTGCTGCAACACAAATAAATTTTAATTCTTTGTGCCTTCAGCTAATTTTTCAGTGGGATTAAATGTCTTTTCAACAAGTGATTGGAATTTCCTGAAGCAGGACTTGTCCACAGTTGTATTATAATCTTTCCAGACATAGGAAATGGGTGAGAAGAAATATTGGGAGGGAAGGTAAAACTGCTTCTTCCCTCCAGAATCCTGAACAGGAATGGGGTGTGGGCCCAGGGTCCAGAGCCACTGGTGGCAGAAGCTACAACCAGAGCATCCAACAAGGCACAGGAGACAGGGGACGAGCACCCCCAGCCACACTGAGCTTAACAATTCCTTCAGGTCTGCCAGGAGAAGACAGATGGAAGGGACTGATCCACAAACCCTTCCCTGTCCACTCTTTCAGACCTTATCACTTTTTGCTTCTACAACACAACACTGATTTGCTCACCGAGAAATGTCTTCAGCAAACGCAGGCAATGACCAGCCTAGAAATGTTCAAACCATGACAACCATCACAAAGGCTCCATCCTGCTCTGCATCCCCTCGGGAGAACCACAGGAATAATGAAGTGTAAAAAAAGCCCCAACAGACAAACTTCTTGCAGATCAGTGTGCTAAACAGGACAGAACTCATGGGCAAAATGGGCTGGTGCAAGAGGCAGCTCATTCAGCCCCTGGCCCATCTTATCTGCAGACAATACAGAGTTAGATCCTGTAATTTTTCCATATATCATCTCAAAGTCTATGCATTGAAAGAGGAGCATTAGACAAGGTCAAGGACAGTGGTATTCAGCTGTCATGATGATAAAAGCTTGAGAGATTGGCCAGATGAGCTGTTGATTCATACAGGCAGGAGCCAGCAGGCCCCAACCCTGAGCAAACTGGTTTTCTTCCAGGGTAAGAAGTATTAAACCATATTTAAAGTGTTTGGAAGGACTGAAGTGTAGGACCTGCGACAAAATCCCATTTTCTCTAGGTTTCCTCTCCAACAGGAGTGATAGTTTCTAGATAAGCTGCAGCACATGGAAGAGACTTACTTTTTTAAAAACTTGTTCTCCATTGCAGGAGTAATTGTGATGAATTCTCAACCAAGGTAAATACAACCCATGTGATGAATTTAAGGAGTTGAAATTAGAGACTGGTAGCAAGACAACAACTGTTGGAAACCGCTGTGAGGAAATGATGGATGAGACCAAGGAAACAAATGGATAGATTGTCAAACACGCAAACCGACAGCACAGGGAAATTGATGGCAGCTGTTCCAGCCAAAGCCTGGACCTAACACGCTGCCTTAAAGCATCATTAACTTTAGTATAAAAGCTATGTGCTACAGAGACTTTATTAGGCAGAATCACAGGTGTTTAAGAACTTGATGAAGTATTTTCTCGACACAAGTGTTCTTGTTGCACACGCAGATGCTGTGAGGGCCTCACATGTACAGCAGTGACCCAACATGTTTGACCCACTGAAAGCCTCTGGGACACCAGTAAACGGCCTGCCTCATCAAAAATAAAAATTTTGTCTAGTCAGGCAAAAATAAAGTCCATTTACACAAGCTAAAAGGCCGATGAAGTGCCCATATCAGAAGCAATGCCTTCTGGAGGTGTAGTAAGGGAGGTAGGAGAAGTAATATTGTGGCTGATACTTGTAGCATAACATTACAGTCAGTGATCCAGTTGTCACTGGCATCTGTCACACACTGTCCTCTCCAGATGTACCTGATAGACCTTTGTCTGCAGCACAAGGTGTGCAGGTGTGAAACTCTATTCCCCAGTGGTTTCCACTCAGGTCACACTGGTGTATTGGCAGTCTGATGCACAAGACAGCAGAAAGGCTGCTCCATTACACACCAAGGAATTCTTCCTTTATCTGAGCATTCATTCTACTTGAGTTTAATTTCAAATAAACAATCAGTTGTTTAATCCAGAGAAAACAAGACCAAGCTCAGTCGGTGAAGAAGACAAAACTTTCCATAGCTGAGAGATGCAAAGCAAGGCTAGAGAAGAAATGGAGTGCTGCTTGCTCTGTCAGTAATTTCTTTGGCTATTTTTGATAATATCCTAGAAGCTTTTAAAGGACATTCAACAAAAAGGTCACTTGAAAGTGTTTGCAAAGATTAGGGGAGATCAGGATACGTTCACTATGCACAATCCACTACATGCTCAATTCACTGTCATGGAGGAAGAAAACAGCAGAATTAATCCTCGTGGAAGAAATTAGGATGATATTGTGCTGGGTCACGTTCCTGGATTATAAGATTTCCACCAGTCAATCCTGAGTTATTGCTCTGCAAATACTCAACAACCTAATTTGATAGATACTCTGAGAAAAAAAAAATAGGAAATTACTTTTCTTGTGTTTCAGAATAAACATTCCATTAAAAAAAGAGGCATTTAGCATGACACCACAGAACGCTCAAACCTTTATTAATGCAGGCTGTGTTTCAAAGTAGGTCTCCATCATTCTGTTGCTATTAACCCTCCTAACAAGCATATTTTTTGCACAGTTAGCATGACTTATGCTTGTCAGGAGGGAACGTGGACTTGCTTAGACAGAGGGTTGCTCACACACCCATCTGTATCTTCAAGGTGGAGCAGGATATGGATTAAGGTGTGCAAAGACAGAAAAAAATATTTTCCTTAGATGCTTTCCTCTAGGCCCCTGTTATCCCATAGAACAGTAAGCCTGAGTCAGGTGCTTTTCTATGACTTTCACCCTGAAATACATGTTTTTCCTTAACTACTTTGCACAAAATCTTGTGAGAACACACGCGCAAGTGACACAGCTGTGATAGTTACACAGCTCAAACAGAATGTAAAAACATGCAGAGATTAAAGATAAAATTTGACTTTCTGCTTTCAAGGTGACTTCAGCTCCTAATAAAGGATTTTCTAAGTCACCCACACAGATAAGGGCATCTGCACTTCATGCTGTTCGTGGGAACGTAACCCCACCAGGAATTTTCAAATTCCCTCACACGGCTCTTAAAAGCCATACATCTGAAGGTCAACAGAAAAGGAGCATTTCCAAAAGCACCTGTTTGGAGCGTGGGAAAGAGGCAAATCCTCTGAGTCCTATTACCATGTCAGATACTGTAGATTAGTAGAAATCCTCTCTCTCTTCTGGCAGAAACATGGAGCCTGGCCCACTTGATGGGATGCTTCAAACCAAAAGACAGACATTAAGCCCATGGGAATCACACAGGTGTGAAAAGTGTGCAGTGGAGCAGGGAGATACTCTCCTATTTGTGGAGAGAAACCAGAACATATCACTGCTGTAAACCTATTCACTTGCTTTCTAGCCTCATCCTTCATATTGGGTAACTCAGCCCTTCCTGACATTTCAGAATTACAGTCAAGGTCATATCCCAAAAGTCCAGGATACTCAACAGGCAGGTCATGCAGGGAGGGAACATGACCCACGGAGCCTGAGACAGGCTGAGAAGAACTAACTGTGGCAGGGCCAGTGAAAACACTTCTCATCCTGGCTATTCTGAACTGTTGGGACATATTTCATTAATAAATAAAACCAACTTAATGGACTCTTTTGCTTATGTACCATGTGAGGTGGCTTCTCAAGCAAGAAAGCATTGGAAAAGACCATTTAGCCTGTTACAAAAAAAAAAAAAGGAACAAGCAAATAAGAAAAGGAAACAAAATCCTCCCAAGCTGACACAGCCCAGGTGCACCACTCACAGTCAGTCTGTAAACCACCCTAGGCTAAACGTAAGAAATAATGTGGAGTATAAAATGCTCCAGTCTCTAATAAATTCTAGACAGTGTCTCACAAACTTATGCCTCTTTTCAAATTTTGTTCATACTACTAATATAGCCAGGAATGTTGTCTCATACTGCAAGACACTGTGCAAACAGAAGAGAAAAATGGCATTTGCCCCAGGGAGGTTAGGCTGTATTTGGAGAAGACAGATGGCAAATGCAGGAACAGAGGCACAAAGGCAGTTGATGGCTCATGGAGCAGCCATGCAGCTCAGAAGACAAACCTCTCAAATATTTGCCTGATGACCAGTGCTTCAGATTTCATTGCTTCCTCAAGTTCTTGTCCTGCCTGCAAAGTGACATGCAAATGCCTGTAGGACTGCACTGGGATATATTTTGTCTTGCATAAATCTACAGAATTTCATGTATTCTGAAAATTCATCTAATTCAACCAAACATTCCTTCTCTAAGTAGAACACACAGATGTAGAATGCACATGTGCCTAAATTCTTTCAAACAGTTAAAAATCAACACCAAACTCAAGCAATAAGCCCAGAGAAAACATTTTAATTAGTCACACTTGTTTAACTCTACATTTTCCTGCAGTACAAAGCAGCACTTATGTTCACGGTTCAGACCGCAAATTCCTCACTTCTCAAGATGTTCACAAAAGAAATCTGACTGCTTTGGGTTGGGGTTGTTTGCATCAGTAGGAGCCCAACAGCAAAAATGGTTCACTCCAGTTTTGGTGGGACTCTCTTCTGTCACCCATATTTCTCAGGGTCACTTGTACAACAACAGTGCACGTACCATGTCCTGGCACAGCACCTTCAGTTCCACTGGAAGAATTCCAACAGGGTCACTTTGGTTCATAGCTCCAACCCAGCAGAGCACACACACACTGGGATCAGTGGGGTTCCTCTCTGCTTAAGTGTCCAGCTTTTGGTTGATGTTTGTGAAAGAGTTAAATGTTGATTTTAGAATCTCAGTAGCCTTCCCACCAGAGAATTATATTTCAGCATACCATTATGGCAAATTTTCCTAATGTCTGCCTATGGGGATATCTGTGTAATGGCACCATCTGACTCTTATCATAATTTGATTCAAACTCATATTGCTTTTACATTTTATTTCTCTTTGCCATTCTGGCTTGTAACAGCCAACAGCAGGCTGAAATTTTACCTAAATGAGAGCATTTTTGCTTAGCAAAAGAACATTACTCTGTGCCATTTGCTTAATAGTTCACATTACTGTGTAGGGAGCTTTGCATCCTTAGGCCAAGTTCCTGACACCCAGTTTGCTAAAAGTTTCAAGGGCAACATAACAGCAGCTTCTGCATGGAAAAACCTTATTGTCTGGGTTTCTCAGATAGACTAGAAGTCAAGAAAAATCTCAGCTGTATTTATACCTTGGCAGACATAAATGAAAAAACGCAAGCTATGCTGTTGCCACAAAGTACCCATGTTTTCTTAATGAAAACAGCCCTCATTGAGACTTTGCTCATACTGCAAGTAGTACAGAAATTTAAGAGATGGATTTTGCCATTCTTGTGTTGTTTTCTGCAACACCTTTCAATTATACTAGTTACCCAAAAATAAACAAAAAAAAAAAAAAAAAAAAAAAAAAAAAAAAAAAAAAAAAAAAAAAAAAAAAAAAAAAAAAACAGAAGAAATTTTCTGAAAAGAGGAGCTGAGTCTAAAGTGGAGCAATATCGCCATGAGAAGTGAGACAAACCTTAAAAATCAAAGGGAGGTGCAGCAGCAGGTGGGCCTGACCCTTCCTGCTTCCTGGCTGGAAAAAGAGCTGCAGAGAGAAGGAAATCTGCACTGAAGGCCAAGGCACAGCCCTGAGTGTCTTTGCTAAGACCAGAGGAAGGACAAGGAAAGCCCAGGTGACAGGCAGCTGCTCATGTTCCCTGTGTAGCAGACTGTGTGTTCAAGCACAATATGCTGAAATACTGCAGAATTTCCCATGTTTCCAGTACTCAACTGCAGTGGACAGAATACCAGTAATGTCAACAACTGAGCTGTGGAGAATGGATGTTTATGCTTCCTTGGAGCTTTCCACATCTGGAGATCGATTAGATTCCTTGAATCACACTGAAACTGCTGGCACATAGTCTGCACAAATAAATCAAGTTGCTTTGTTTATAAAACATTGTGGGACACCAGAAGAACACTTTACATAGTAGGAAAGGTATCAAAACACAGTCCAAATCCATTAACTTGGAAGGCAAGGAGCACTCTGCCGACCTTTTCTTAGGCTCCTAACTCCTTCCTCACAGACCAGGAGTCACACACAACTGTGCCAAAAGAAAAATGGAGTGTATTCTCAAGGAAGGGATAGTGGCTTTGATCAGGCTGGAAAAAAAGTTCAGATTAAGGTGAAAAGACACAATATAAAAAGCAACAACCATAAAAAGGAGTATGAGCTGCACCACCAAGAACAGAAAGCTATTTCAGACAGATCAGATTTTATGTCCCATGTTCCACAGCCTACATCTGTTTCCAGAAGGAGACAATAAATCTGCAATAAGTATGGAACCATTTGCCCCAGTCCATAGCACATTGAAAGCTTAAGTCAACTGCTAATATCCTTCAACACTGCTCTTAAAAAAAATATCAGCACTAGTCATTTACCTCTAGATATAACTATTGTTCACACACAATGTCCAGGCCCTTTTGATACTCACTGAAAGCCAGTCAAGTGTCCAGGGAAACTGTAAGTAACAGAATGTATCATAGGTAACAAGTGTTCCACCACACAGGTACATTTTCAAAACTACTTATTTATGTCCAAAACAGCATACATAGAATTTAGCTTGCTCTTCATTTCTACATATCATGGTTTCCAGTCATTTGTCATCTTTACCGTGAGGATGGTGAGTTACCAGCACAGGTCACGAAGAGAAACTGTGAATGTCCCATCCCTGGAAGTGTTCAAGGCCAGGCTGGATGGGGTTTGGACCAACCTGGTCTAGTAGAAAGTATTCCTGCCTATGGCAGGGGCTTGGAACTAAATGATCTTTAATGTTCCTTCGAACCCAAACCATCCTAGGATCATTTCATTATCATTTCCTCTAATTTTTTTAGCCTGTCTATGGTTTGCTACTTCCTATTTGAGAATAATGCAATTTGTATTTCAAACGGCTAGAATAAAGCATCAAGCAGAAGCATCCACCCTTATTAACTCAGAATTCAGCTCATGAATATGTTGTCCATCACTAAGTTTATATTTGCGATCTTGAAATCAAGAGTTTCTGCTAAACTGCTGGGCTCTCTTGTGTGAACAAGGGAATGTTCTGCAAAGCACTTCATGCAGCAAGGAAAGCCTCCCTGATCATGCCCAGGAACCAAGGTCATTGCAGGCAACAGCTGGAAGAACCTGCACTGTGCTGAGCCCCAGTCCCTGCAAGGGGACGTGCCACATGAATATATTCACACTGTTATCACTCATGGGAGAAGAGGTCATAGACCATCTTTCCACCCTGAAGAGTGTTCTGCATTTAAGCAGTGAAACACACTGGTTGGGAAGCTACTACACAGAAGCCACACATGCTAATACTGCAAAATACTTTAGCAAAAAAAGACAACCTGAAGTCTGAATTTCAAAGCATGAAAAAGGACTAGCATGACAAAGGACTAAAAACAAACTGGAGTTTAAAATCCACAACCAGAGGCATACAAAAAAAATGCAAAATTGTTTCTTTCTGAAGTTCCAGCTTCCTTTCTCCCGGTAGTTGATCCTATTTCTCCCCTGAAAAGACTCAAAGGACATATTTAACAGAATTTGATAAATATCTTAAATAACATGAGAAAGATGTTAGTTATTGCTAACCTGTGATTAGGGTTGATATTGATCTAGAAAGCCAGGTCTTATTTTCAGAGTACTATAAAATACTTCAGTGGCTTACACTGAAATTTTTTCAGAAACTATTTTTATTAATACACATCTGTCTGTACTTCTAAGCAGGTGATAGAAGTTTGATCTTCAGCTTTAAAATCCTGAGACTCTTAGTTGCTAGGAAACCAACAAATCTAATTCCTGTGTCTCTTATAACACAAAAATATAACTACATACTCATTCTCTCAGAGAAACTCAAGCTACGTATTTTTCAACTTCCTCTTTTGTCAGTGATTTGAAGCTTTCAATTCTTTCATTTAGGCTAAAGAGAAGGCACATCAGTTATAAAGATATTGGTAAATATGTTAACAGAAAAAGAGGCGGAACATTCTTTTATCAGAATTTTTCATGTATCTCATTTCTGAAATAAGCAATAACTGAGCAGCAAGTTATAAGGCTTGAAATTTAATTCTAATATGGATTCACAAACTTATCTTTAATATTTCATTGCTATGAGTGTTGATCATTTCTGGTTTAGAAGATGGTTTTGTAGACAATCAATCTATTGTCTTTATGAGAAACATTATTCATAAACATATGTAAGAGGCCTGTGCTTCCATTACAGCACAACCAGTTAACCATCTATCTATGTACGCCCATCTGACCTTGCAATTACTGGCTTATCTATATGATGCATTGCAACAGAGTTATTCATTCTACTTCCTTAGACTTTTATTCTTTGGCTTGGCAGGTCTACTGGGAAGAATAACATTTATTCCATTAATAACAATTATCAGTGACATGATAGGAACCTGAGTAACATTTTATTCAAAAAGTGGTATTTTGTCTGTGGACAGAAGTAAATATAAATACACCTTGAGTTCTGGGAAAGTAGTTTCTTAATGTAAACCAAGAAATGTTACTATATGTAATAAACAGCAACAGCATACCCTTTTTATAAGAGAAAGAAAAACTCAGCAATATCTAAATATAAAAATCAATAACATGTCCATTAATTATCTCATATTTTCTCAATATATGTGAATAAAAAACTAATAAAGTGGTGAAAAAAATGTTAGGACAGTCAGTTCATTCCCTTCTCCAAGAGCTGTCAAAACTCCAAAGGTCACCGTTTTCCACTTGCTTTTCTTGGGACAACACATCCCCACGATGGCTGAGCATCCAGCTGAACATCCTTCCCAGCAAGCCTTGGTGGCAGCAGCTGAGCCAAGTGCCATCCACTGCTGCCACCCCATCTCCAGAAACCTCAGCTTACACAGACTACTTTTCTTCCACAGTTTCAGAGCCTGCAGCAGCCAGTTACTGCTGCCAGCTGCTGCCAGAGCTGAGGTGGCAGTGCTGGAGGGAGGGCTCTCAGACCCTGATGATATGCCACAGAACAGCTTCTGCAATTACTCATAACAGATTTGTTTTTCTCTCTGCCTTTAACAAAATAAATAGGAAATGACATCCAATAAACTGCGTTAAAATGTTTAGATTGCAAATCACTTCAGCTTAGGAAATGGCAGCCTTATGCTGCCAGGCAGTCTTTATTCTGCCCTTTCAGGATTACGACATGTTTTTCAAATTCCGTGATCCGACCTACTCCTCCAAACACTTTGGGCTTTGAGCAAGATAAGAGCTCAGCATTGGAAGATAAGTGTTGGAAGAAATCCAGCATGCATAGAATTAAGATTGCACAAAGAACTACAAATTTAGATTTTTCCAGTTCTCCAATTCTTGACCTTGCAACAGAGTGTCATATTTTTAATGTAAAACTGTAGTGAATGCATCTGTGTATACACTAATGGTATTATACACATATCTCAAATACACAGACAAATCCATTTTCTCTATTGAAAATGTTTCTATTAGGGTATAATTTTGAAAATCCTTTGCCCACATAAGTAATCCTAAGGATCCTGCTGCAAAGATGTAACTCTGCCCTGTGTACTTTTAAACAGAAAACCTCTGTTGCTAACAAGGCTTCAGTTAGTCCTCAGAATAACATCTTTCTTTCACACCCTGAGTTGCCCCTCATGGTTCTTAGATACACCCCCAAGAAAGCTCTAGACAGAGGAGCAGAGCAGAACTCTCTCATAAATGGAGATGGAAAAGATTAAGATTGTTTATGTTAAGAAAAAGATTACTAAGGGAGGACCTGATGAAAGGAATGTAACACAGATACTGAACTGGGGGCTTGCAATCTACCTAAGATGAGAAGAAAAAGCTGAGTGTTTTCTTCTCCTTTAAAAAAAGTAAATTCTAATTCTCAGAGATATCTTCAGCATCACAAGCAGCACATTCTCCAGCACATGCCTTGCTGCAGCTGTCAGGTGCATAAGGAACTGTATCAGTACTGGGATTTTCCATTCCAGCACTAATATATGAAAGAATAATAAGATACACAGTTTCCTCCCCAAACACAATAGACTATTACAGCATGTATTCACCGTATTTTCCCTTATTCCATGAGCTCTAGGTCTCTATCACTCTGATCTGAATGTGCAGTATGAAGAAAGCCACACCTGAATCAAAAACAGAATGAAGGGAAATGTCCAGAGGACGGAAGGCTCAGCCTGGTTCACTGCAACTGAAAATAACCTGCCCAGAGTGACAACATGAGGTCTGTGTACCAGATCTCAGTCACTGCTCTCTGCTACATCCCTGCCAGAGAGAATCAAGCTTGTGTTAGCAGGGCTTTGATTACCTAAGCTTATCAACTGAGCTCACTTTTCAAAGCCTCTTAGTGCACAGCTGAAACAAGAAGCTTGCAACAAACACACAGAAGCAGTACTGCTCAGCCAAAAGAGAAAGGGAGAATTCAGATTATACAATCAAGCACTTATTTGTAAAATTATTATTTTAATTGAAATACAGTGGAGTAAAACAGAATTAATCTTCAACCATCTTCCATTAAAGCCATCTTCATTCTCTGTTCTAATCATCTGATGTTGCCATTTACTGAAGAATTTAATGAAAAATAAGTTGAATTGTAAGGATGTACATTTCTAAAGTAACTGGAATGATTTAAATTAAAAATGCAACCAAGCAAGTGTGGAGGGTGAGAAGAATAAGTGTGGCAAGAGAGAAAAAGAGAAAAGTGATAGGACCCTGTTGTTACAGGTAGCAGGAATGTGAGCAGCACAGCCTGCAAGAGAATGACTGACAAATCACTGGAGCAAATGCAGCTTATTAGACTCCACTGTGAATATAAGGCACGTAAATCATCTGCAGGTAGACTTCAAAAATGAAATAAAATCTAGGAAGATTAATCTAGGAAATTGTAAGTGCATTATCACTGCTCCTATCTGTACTTCCCTAAGTCCAGGTCTTTAGGAATAAGCATTTCAGTGGAGCATGAGTAGTCATTATCCTGACTTCAAATCACCTAAACAGTTCATCTTAAAATAAGCTTAGGCTTTGAGCCTGAATTCAGTTAAAGTAAAACTACTGCAGTTTCCAGAGGGCTAAATTTCTTACCAAGAAAAAAAAAAAAGCCCAGTGAAAGATGCCAGTCACAGAGGATCTCTTGGTCCAAGCTAAAATAGTTTCCCTGACTGCAAATCAATTTTGCAGATTTATTCCAGCTAAGGACTTCCCCCAAATGCAAAAGATAATTAATACCAATCTTAAAGAACATATTTTGATATCACTGTTTTTGCACCACATCCTTACTGAGGAGAAAGCTTTTGTGCAGTTTCTCCATCCTTTGACATTCTCACACATCTTAATAAATTTCATTCATTTGAAATAATGAGTACTTCCAGCATCACTTCTTTTGAGAGGAGAAAGAGGAAGGGAAGAGGAAAATAAGTAAGAGAGAGTAAAGTAAGAAGACCTTGAACCTACAGCTCCGAGTTTAAAAGGCAGCTTAATGTCCTAAAATAATAGCTTTTTTGGCACACTTTGGGGACATACAGGGCAAGAGAATTAATTTGGAAGCTCTACTGTATACATGGATACATGAATAAAGAAGGCTTGTATATACCTTACAGAGGAGTTACTAGAGCTTATCCACTTTGAGTGGAAATAATCCTTTCCCCCCACAATATTTTAATTTGTGCCAATAGTTATTTTGTTCACAAAGTAGAGTTTTAGTTAAATTTAACAATATAGAGAAAATCAGTCTAAGCTCATAGGTTTATTATAACATAAACCATATATAGTTCACCTCACAGAGAATAATTGCTAGAAGCTTAAGATTAAAGACATATTATCTTTTTCATATTATATAAAATAGAACATTTTGGTAATATATTCTGTATTTTATACCTGTAGCCATAAAGAAAAGGGTAGCTCTAACCAATGGCTTTAAAGAACATGTTTCATATCCCTAGCGCTGTCAGTAGCAACAAACAACTAATCTTCACTCAATAAATGTATCTTTTATAAGAGTACTTCCTTTTACAATTTCTAGCACAGAAACTGTAAGGAAGGAACACACAAGATTAGATGAGAGCAACTTGACCTAATATTGAAAAGCAGATTACTGTTCTCCTATATTACAGAGGTTATAAAATCGGCTATTTCTATGTGGAACAGCTCACAAATACTAGTAACAATTTCTTGCAGTAGAAATTGGGAAGGCAATAAGGCAGCATTCCCTTTATTCTGAAATAATGCAAGAATGTTAGATTCTTTTCTCTCTCAAAATGCAAAGGTGACTTACAATCTACTGCGCCTCAGCAATAAATTGAGGGGAAAAAAAATAAAAGAGGTAAATTGCTACCTTAACACACATATACTTTTCAGTCATAATTAACAATGATAGTTTTATTATGGCCCATGTGGCACCTAATCAATAGGCTTTGATACTTGCACAGTCAACAGCAGTTCCTGTGTGCTTGCATAATATTGACTATAAACCTTGTAGCTGTTCAGGCTAATGCATTTACTACCTATGGCCCAAAGTCAGCAGAGAAACCTGTATTTACACTCCATAATCACCCTTAACATTTGTTCAGATGCAGGCTGAGCACTGCAGAGCACAGGGGAGAATGGCAGCAGACAAGGGAGAAAAAAAAAAGGCAGGGTGAATAGTAGGTGAGATTACTGGATATTTAGAGAAGAGAATCACAGTTCTACTACTTCTGAACTATTTTTGTTTCAACTTAGTATGGAATAGCTCTTCTCAGCTAACTCAGAAGAAATAAATCATAAAATAATCCTAAAGCTCTCACAAAGACAAGGTCACACGCAAGACTTGGAGACGTGACCCAAAGTCATCAGAGAACAGAAACAAGATCCCCATGAACCTTGGACACATCTTTGTTTTAGCTGTTGCAGGCTCATAAGACATAACTTCTCCTACTTTAGTTTTCAGGATATATTGCATTCATTCACCAAACCCTGTTCATCTCACTAACTGGTCACTAAGAGAAGGGGGTTGAGGTTCTTCAGGAGACGTTGGTACTGGGGTTCTCGCCCTCATTACATTCAGATGTCTGACTTGCCTTTTTAGCTTCTTTAAATTTGGGATACCATAAGGTAGGACGTTTAGGATCTAATTCACAAATTCCCTCTTGCCTACTCCATCTAATCTTTTTACTCTTTTATCCTATATGCCATTTTATATATTTTATATTCTTTCTAATGTGATGCTTTTCACTGTACCCACAATTTAAATTCTACTCTGTATACTTGTGAGATTTCTACCTAAAGAAAAGCCACCTTTTTTATCCTCTCATTTCCTTCACTGCTTGTTTTATCTGACCATCTTAATCTTGACCTCTCTATTTTCCATTCTCACCCCTTCTAATTTATGGGCTTGCCTCACCCACTTCTTTGCAATTAGCCTTTGACTATTTTTTACACAGTCTCTGAAAGCACTTAGCTCTAATCCTGTTTACTCTTCCAGCCTGTTAATTCATAACCCCTTTTGCATTATCCAAAAGGGTTATTCAAGTGAGCACTTCTTGGAATTCTAGCATGTTTTGCATCTCTGGGTAGATATTTCCACAATATCAGCATTGCTAATGGAAATATATTACAGCAAACAACTACAAGCACCTCATGAAGTCCATGAAAACTTCAGAGGTGGCCACTGGAGGACAAGCCAGTGCAGCACAAACATCTGCTACACCAGCTCACCTATTCCACCAGCCAGAACAAAACCAAACTCTCTTTTACCCTCCCGGCAAGGCACTTTGCTGCCAGAGCATTTGTCCAAGGTCACTATCCCTTTTCTCTTTTCCCCCCGGCACTACAGACATCAAGTTTTCCAGACTGGAAATATTCAAGGTTTGTTTCTTAGCAAGATATCTCTGGTCTTCATTAGGATAGGCATGGGAATTAAATTGAGATATATTTTGCTTTATTATTTTATTGTTTATGAAGCTTTATTTTGCAATGAAGCACAAACCAGGCTTCATTTGAGTAATGAAGGACACGGCATGTTTTTTGCACCACAGGGAAATTTCCTGTGCTCTAAAGAATTTTTCTCCCCTGCAGAGAATCAGAACAAGACAAACAATCTTTCTGTCTGACAGAAAGGATTTGACAAGAGCTCCCACCTTCTCCTCCACCATCAGCAGTGGTTAGGGTTATCTGTGCCTGTCAATGCTGTGGGAAATTTCTCATGGGATGCACCAGAATGGGCACAGAAACATGGAGTCTTTACATTTGATTGCAGCCTCCAATGGCTAAGCCATTGGGAATAGCTGGAAACATGTTTCTAGACTTTGTTTGAATCCACAGAGTAACAGCACCAGGAATCATATTTCTCCAAGTTCATTTCAGAGGAATACACAAAACCCAGTATGTCAGGTCTTTCCTGAAGAGTCTCCTTGCTGAATTACAGTGATTTGTCACTCTCACACTATTGACTATAAATCACCTATGTTAAGTCAGGAGGAAATGCATAATCAATGGCAGGAAAAGCAAATACTACACTTTAAGTTGCCTTGGTATTGACTTCAGCTTTACTGGAATTCAGACTATGTCAGTCTCAAGAGTTACTTTTGCCTCGTTAGTGTGACTATTACAATGCAGGATTGGTGCTATTTTCTTTTAAAAAACCAGCTTAATCACAGGTGCTCTGCATAACCTACTGCACTCCTAAAAAGCTAAGATAAAGAAACTGGGAAAAGTGATGATACCTGATCCATTCCAGAGTAAGCAGTATCTGAAAACCATCAGGGAGCTCAGAAAAAGGTCAACTGAACTACGGCATGTGACAAGGTGTCTCCAGGATGCACAAGTGATCCTGGCTTTCCAATGGGAGATTCTAGGGGTGTATTCAGTTCTACACAAGCTGGCATCAGACCTACTCCTGGGTCCTGAGGATGTCAAACATGCCCTCATCATCATCTCTGCTAAGTGATATGTCACATATATATGAGGTCTCAGGGTATAATCAGGACCATGACAGAGGTGATATACCAGTGTTGTTGCAGATGCATGCAACAAGATTACACTTCCTTATTAAAGGAGAAGGATTCACAAGGAGAAGTTTCACGAGGGAAAAAACAAAAAGGTAACACTTGCTAAATGGTGAGAGAGGAAGATTCTTTTCTGCAGCACAGAAACATGGAAATCAGGTGCATTTGCTTTGCACTACATCACTACCTTAAGTCCTGGACCAGCACCAGGAAGAAATATTAAATTTTATTACCTTTTTAATTTTACACCTACTATTTAATCCATTTAATGGGATTTCACCCAGTGATTCCTACATCTCTGAAGGAGGTCAGAGTAGATGATCACAGTAAAGCCTCCTGGCCTGCAAATTTAGGAAATCACTGGGCCATTATAACCTCTCAAAAATATGCAATTAAGAAGTACTTTTAACACCAGCAGCTGTCTAAGATTCAAAAAGCTTCAGAGGCTTATCTGGCTCAGGAAACTAGAGGAGCAGAAAAAAACCCAAACTGTTAAAACTTGCATAGTTTCCCAGGACTTTTAACAATACAGGTAAAGGTTTCCTATTTGAGATGACAAGATGACACCCAGACCAATGCCTCCAATACACCCAGTATCCTCAATCTTAAAAAAACACAATCATTGAATCATTTGAATAACATCTAAGCTGAAAGGCTTGCCTAAAAACTGTTTTTGAAGAGGAATGTTTATGGATGCTAGAAGCAGAAATTGGGTTTGATTCATTTGTGGTGGTGGGAGGTATAAAATGATATTTTCCAGAGCCTGCTGCAGCCATATGGCTGCAAGGCTCAGATGTGTCATAGCACACCCCTGGTAGATACAGGGAGATGGCTGGAGCACCATCAGCAGTGTGAAATCCAGCCCTGGACACAGAGGAGTGGAGGGCCATACACCTTGAGGAAAGAATGATGAACAAGAATGGGAATCAGTTCATTCTTCTCAAAGAAGAAAAATGCACAGTATTTTCTGTATTTTGGCCCTTTACCTGGTTGAAGCAGGTTTTTACCAGTTTCAGAAGAGAGAAATATAGGCAGATACTGAATTAGAAACACAGTCTGGGTGACATTTCTACTTCAGACCCATAACAAAACTTTGCAAACATTTGGATCTGACAAAGTTATCACCACCTTTCCAAAAACCAGATCGGTCCTAGAGTGACTCCCTGACTTCCACCCTTCCCCATCCCTCCTGAAAAAAACCTTATGTTTCACCACTTCAACTATTTTCTGATGAAGTGAGGAAACACCTTTCTAAAAGACCAGTAAGTCTGGTAACCAAGGTGATTATAAAACTTCAGTCACTTAAATTTGCAAGGAAGTAAATGTCATTGAAGAACATTGTTACTCGTGCCTGAGCCAGCAGAGTGCTTTTGCATCCCAGAAACCCCACGCAGCAATTCAGCAGCCTCCCAGCATTTGGTGATCACGTCAAAACAAGTTGTTTGTAAAAGCTGGATAACACCATCATTATGGTGCTATGCTTTTCTCCAGTATACAAATATTGCTCTGTGTTGAAAGGGAAACACTGCTGCTGCCTGGGGTGTTTATTTTCCACTAGTTTCTGGAGGTAACTGAGAGCACTGCAGTATCATCCTCACGCTCTGACAGCAACTGCTGCCTCTTGCTGACCCTGTGGAGCACCAGGGCTAGATAATAATGACTCGGCTTGCTTTGCAGGTGAGATTTTATATGCTACACACAACCTTTAACACGTGTTAGAAGGTCAAAGAAGAGGCTGCTCAGAGCAGGGAAGTCTATAACTAGCTCATAGTCCTTAAAAAGGGGGATAGAGGTATATCCCAGGGAGCAGGGCAGGGTCAGCATGGCTCCAAGAGGAGCTATTGGGAGCTTTGCTACTGAGTTCAGTGAGAAGGGAAAGGCAAAAGCATAAAGAACAGGAACACAGTTCTCTAAAAGGGAAGGAGCAGCAGAAATGCAGGACAGAAAAAAAAGGACCTGTTGAGAGCTCTGGAGGTGCAAAGTACTTAGGAAGGCTGTAAATGAAGGTTTCCAGTGAAAATGAAAGGGTCAGAAGGAAATGAAAGAACTGTGTGGAAAAACAGAATGAACTTTTCAGCAATTACCTCCCATCCCAATCGAAAAAATATGGGGGGGGAAGTTGAGGGGGAGGGGAAGCCATCTGTACAAAAGCAAATACCAATTGAGAAACGAGTTATGCTTTAATAAGAATGTAGTGGCCAATTTCTAGTTTTGCAAAAGGAAACTGGGACTGAATACACACAGCCTCTTTTGAGTGGGTTCTTATATTTTAAATGTGAGCAGACTAAAGGCCGTTGCACTTATCAGCACCAACATTTACCAGCAAAGTATTTCTATAGTCCAGGCTCCAGCACCCTCAATTATAGCTTGTTTTTACAAAGGACAGTTTCACAAATCTCTTTGTGATCTAGAGGAGCTGAAGCCATCTCAGAAAGCACCACACATTAAATATCTCTATCTAAACCTAACATAGACTTATAAAATGGTTTATGTTGAACGGAACCTTAAAGATCATCTAGTTCCAACCCTCTGCCACAGGGACACTTTCTACTAGACCAGGTTGCTTAAAGTCCCATCCAACCTGGTCTTTGATAGATGTTCAGTAGGTGTAGGCTTAATAACACACACTGTTTAAAGAGAGGGTAAAAATGCCTCACTAGAGGCAGCCCTACTAAAAAGAAAGAACCTACACTATTTACCATATGTTCAAATCAGTAATACATTAAAAGAAATGAAGAAGAAATTACATGCAGCCCGCATTGTTTTCAATGTGGTTTTTCTGTCTTCCCTTTTTTACTGTCTTGGTCATATAAATGATGTACCAACTATAGAGTGAAAATGGTTTCGTGGGAGACATGGGTATCGTGACCATTATACCGATGATTCCCAGTGTGTAAGGGATGGTGTTACACAGGATATTTCTGCAATGTTAAATTTCATTGCAATCCATTTGCTGTGAATTGATGCAGCCAAATAAAACAGAAGAGTTTATTAAAAGTCCTTTCGTAAGAACTACTAATTAGAAACTACCATTCAGTCAATTAAACATTGCTAGAACTTAGATGTCTTAGACACTTGTACCTGAGCTAACTCAACAGGGGGCAGAAATTTTCCTTCCCATCTCCCTATCTTGGAGTGGGTTTTTATACTATTTGAA